>NW_008328083.1:200801-204088 GCF_000622305.1 Nannospalax galili
CTCACAAGCTCACGTTTAGCTAGGTTTTTTTATACTACTAAGAACCACCTGACTAGGGATGGAACTGCCACAGTGGTCTCGGCCCTCCTATGTCAATGAATAATTTAGACAATCCACGGATACTCCCACAGGTCAATGTGATCTAGGCAACTCCTCAAGGCTGTCCCATCAAATGCCTGTAGGCTGTGTCAAGTTGACAATTAAAGCTAATCAGGACAGTGCCTGAGAAGAAATAGGATCTGTGAGAATACCAGGAAACATACAAGTGGATTATTTGATAAAAATTGACCACAGTTCAATTGTTCATTCCTTCCATATGAGGAAACCACAGTTTGGGATTACAGTCCCAGCAGTGACCCATCTACATAGGGTGATGGTAGAGTGTCTCTTCTAAATAACAAATGTATTAAGAAAAACTTGTTAACTGTAATGAAATCAGAGACATCACTTAAGAAGAAATATTGCCCTATTTCTCAAGAGGATAGTTGAAGCCTTTAGAAAAATTAGATTAACTTCAACTGTCTCCCTGTCTGCTGGTCATCTCTTAGTCAGAGAATGGTATTAACCTAAGCCTGCATAAGTCCACAAAACAAGCTTCACCACTTGACCTTTCATTTTGCTTCGTTTTCTTGTATTGGGTGTTTCTTTTTTATTGTTTTTGTTTTTTGCCTTCACTTGGTCTTTCTTTCATCTCAAAGATACCGAGCTACGAAATTTCTACTTGTTTTTAGTCAGAGAGCATTTGGAGCTATTGTGATAGTGTCCTGTGAGCTCACAATTGTTTTCATGTCCTTGTTTTTAGGTGTCTAAAACAACACAGGGCAAAATTAAATCTTACCCTAGAATTCCTAAAGATAACTGAGCTGTGGGACTGAAGAGACGGCTTAGTGGTTAAAAGCACTGGCTGCTTTTCCAGAGGACCCAAGTTTGGTTCCTAGCATCAATGGGGCAGCTGAGTTTGCTTCCCAGGGGCTACAGGGCAGCTCACAACTGTCCACAAATCCCGTTCTAGGGGATCTGATACCACATCAGGCCTCCCAGGGGAACTGCATACATGGGTGCACTTACATACATGCACAATTCAATATATGTATGTTTTTATATAAATATTTTGTGATTTTTTACTACTAATTATGTATTAGGTTATGCAAGCTATTGACTCTCAGTCAGTCTCCATCCCCCCTCATCTCTCTTTTGCTGCCATTTTTAAAAACAGGTTTTCAAGAACCCCATCTTGGCCAAGCATAGATGAGATACAGATACTAAAAAAATTAGATAATGCTAGACATTAATTTTATCAGTAAATCTCCTTACACACATTAAGGGAAAGCTGAAATAGTTGCCAGTAGCACATTAGTCCCATCAACTTAAATTCTGTATTTGGCTTTTGATGTTTTCAATAACAGTGATAAAATATAAAGTGTACAAAAGGATCAGACAAAACTATTACAAATTTTAAAGGGTCCAAAAGGCTCAGGAAAAACAATCACAAACACAAGAACAATCCCTGTGCAGAGCTTTAGTTCTAAGGACTAGCACATTTCCCTAGGTAGCTGATATGCTGTTCTAGAAAATCTCCAGCTGATAAAATATAAAGTGAACAAAAGGATCAGACAAAACTATCACAAATTTTAAAGGGTCCAAAAGGCTCAGGAAAACAATCACAAACACAAGAACAATCCCTGTGCAGAGCTTTAGTTCTAGGGACTAGCACATTTCCCCAGGTAGCTGATATGCTGTTCTAGAAAATCTCCAGATGAAATAATGGCTTCTAATGGGGCAACCTCCATAGGGGCAGGTTGATAAAATGCTGGGAAAAATCTTCCCTAGTGGGATTCTAAGAACACATGGCTTTGGTCCTTCTGAGAAGAGGGAAATCCCTCCAACAGAGAATGTTTTGCCTTCCAAATGGACCATGGTCTGCAGAGCAATGAGGGTTTAAAGTAAGAACCACACTCTAGTGACTACAGATAACTATCAATTGAGTCACCTAGGGCAAGTCCTGATGTGACAGGTAAAAATGTTAATTTTCTTTCCAATACTAAAGCTATGGTCCCTGCCTTCATTTTCCACATTTTCTATCTTTACTGTGTATGTAACGATACATACACAGTATGTGCTTTGTGCTATAGCTATAAACTAACAAAAACCCCAGTGCTGGGCCAGTGAAACCTCGCTTTTGTCATTGGTCAGATAGATCCAAGAGACAACAAAAATAATATAGGCTAATGCCATTGCTCTTGGTCATGAGCCAGAACTAGAAAATCAAGATCCTATTGCTGAAGACATAACATTCAGACACAGGACTTGGAGGAATCAAGCTGGTACTGAACTGGAAGCCTCCTCCATGGGGGCTAGTTCTCATAGTATTGAAAGATGCTATGTAAACTAACATGGGAGAAAAGTAGTTAATAGTCTTTTCCATCTGTAAAGTCTATGAACCACAGTAATGACCAGCTTGGCAAGATATCCCTAATGGTACAATGATGGCACTTTTATTTTCAAGGGTAACCAACAGTTGCCTAATGGAACTTAAAGCCTACTCTTTAGGAGAGAATTCATGGCTTCTACTGTAAACCTAGACAAGTACTCACTATGGGGGGTCATAGACCCTAGAGGAGAACTTCTTACATTTTCTTAAATCAATGTAGCTGGCAACTATATTCTAAATACCTATACTAATACTCACAGGTAAGCATAGCCTTCACTGGTTATCAAAGAAGCTTCTACTTACAACTCCAGAGATCCACAATCTGTGAAAAGGCAGAGAATAAGTGACTGTGAGGTATATAGTCATGGAAGAGAAGGCAGAAATGTTGTTAAGAGTCAAAGGGCTGGAACACCTTCTGTGAGATAGTATGTTCTAGACACGACAGGGATACTTCACATAAAATCTCAACAATATAGCTGCTCCCACAAGACTTACGCAATGACCACAGCAGTTCACATACCAAGGAGAATTGGAGAAATTTCACACAGCACCATAACTTGATGAAGAGTTACAGGCAATTGATGGTTGCTGAAGAAGGAGAATCAGTTTTCTTCTATGGTGAACCCCCTAATAGAGTATTCAATCGTGAGTGATCAGCCCTAAACACATGTATGTATGAGCAGCAATAAATGGACTCAGTAAAAAATATATATATAAAGGAATGGGAATCTGGACCTACCCATGAGACAGAGTCTCAGGCTTTCTTATGCTTCACCAAGACCCTCAAGTGTCAGACTCGCCCACACCCGGGGGAGAAAGGAGACAGCAGTCAGAATTTGCATGCTCGTCATTTTAT
>NW_008328083.1:205412-208428 GCF_000622305.1 Nannospalax galili
TTTTATGACCGGGCCGCTTCCTCTGGCCAGCCAGTGTTCTGCAAGCCAGGGATTATCAGAGCCACTGTTTTCAGTGCCCCTCCCTTTAGCAGAGAATGCAGCCTGGGTCTATAAGTTTTAGGCTCACCTCACCCTAAGGCCTGGCATCCTGTTTCCCTACATACCTATACATATCATATACATGCAACAAAACCAGACAAAGTTTATCAGCATTATATTAAGGTCTTATGTAGCAGGACATTGGAACTGAGCCACCTGTTCTGAGAGTGTCCTAGGCAAATAGTGATTGGGTAGAATTCTATGTAAGATGGGAAGCTGTTGATTCTGAGCATGGAGACCAAAAGACTTCAGAGAAAACAGTGTTCTTCGTGCATAACGCAAAGTAAGACACACAATCATAGTCTAAAACGAAATTTGGGGAAAGTATTTCTCAAAATAAAAATTATCTTGCACAGCTTTAAAAAAATTTTTCCCTAATGATTCTACAGAATTTGTGAAGAATGATCATTGAAATGAGATCCAAAAGCATATGCTTTCAGCATGTTTAAAATTAGTACATTTAGGGGCTGGAGAGATGGCTCAGCAGTTAAGAGCACTAACTGTTCTTGCAGAAGACCCAAATTTGATTCCCAACATCCATATGGTAGCTACCAACCATCCGTAACTCCAGTTCCAGGGGAATCCGACACCCTCTTCTGACCTCCATGGGTACTGCATGACAAGGGTTCACTACATACTCACAAGCATAACACTCAGACACATAAAATAACTAAAATGTTATTAAAAATAAACAAAATTAATACACAGTAATTAGGTTTGCAAAACTATTGAAGTTCAGAATTTTCATGGAAAAAGTTAAATCATACCTGACAAGTAATCAAGGTATTCTTGATTACTGAGGAGAATGGCCCTGTGGGCTTTCTCCTTAGTTTCTTAGAAGACGGAGATTTTGTTGCCTCTGTTGCTGCTGCTGCTGCTGGGGCTGTTGAAATTGCTGCTGAGGCTATTTAAAGGGCTGTCTCTGTTGCTGCTGTTGCTGCTGGTCTCCTTCTTGGGGTCTTTGTAACTGGCTGTCAATAGGGAATATCTGGGGGATTCTTGCAGCAGGTCGTCTTTGATTGGTGTTCTGGAATGTAGCGACAAATTCTATGTGGATATAGAGCGAGGGTGACCTCAGTGATGAGACTGATACCTTTTTAACCTCAAAGACTTAATCACATAGTCCATTTCTCCCAGCACCTGCCACTTATCTGCCAACCTCCCTTTCTCTCTGGCAGAACTCCTGGGAATCTGAATGCTTATGATGTGGAACATCATATCTTGACATGTGCTATGAGGCTTTGATGTTTTGTATACTAGAATTCCCAGAGGATGTCTTCATAGACAAAAGAGAAACCAAGACTTAGGACATTAAAATCAATTATTTGACCCTCTTTCCCAGAAATGGTCTTTACGTGTGTTTCTCTGCTTCTTCTCCCTGCATCCACTGTGTAGAAGGCTACCCTCGCATACTGTCTATTTGGTCATATCACCATATAGTCGTACTTTTCCCCAAATCCCAGCACATCTTTCACAGGCCAGAGAGGTGTCTACAGTACCAAAACTTGCCTTTTCATTGCTCTGGTTGAAATGCGTGTGTTTCAATTGTATATGAAAAAAAAAAAACAACTATAAATTCTTGAAATGAAATGAGGACTCAAATGGTCTTAACCTTGATCTGGGAACTCTACAGTCATTTTTCGTTGGTTTTGAAGTTTCCCTTACCTCCATTTTGTCTAATGTGGTCTTCTATATTTCAAGAAGAGTGGCAGCCCCCACACCTGAATTTTCATACCTTCATTTTGTCTCTGAGCTGAGCTCAGGGTCAGCAAGGCCACTGTGAGCAGGACCACCAGCATCTTGGAGGAGGTGGCTCTGAGTAGCTTCCAAGTCTGTGCTGAGGAAAACCAGGCAGATCCCTTAATAAGGAGTAGCATAACAATAGCGCCTTTGCGCCTCAACGGGGTGACCTGGCTCCTTACCAAACAGGATGCCTGGTAACCCTGACTCTTCTTTGGGATTGCAGCCCAACAGGATGTGATGGGGAGTCGGGTGTTTTTGTGGCCTAAGCAGAGTTTTGAAAGAACAACATCAATATAATAAAGCCAGATATTAGAATTTTACCATCATTATGTGAATTTAATTGTTTGATAAGACTGTCACTCTTTCCTTCCACTGTGTGGAGGTGAGGAGTTTGTGCTCACATGGATGTATTACGTTTGTCATTGTTAATCCTTTATCCAAAAATAAAGACAGTTTATATCTGGACAAGCATTAAAATCCAAAGTCCACCAATTGTACGTTATATATCCCTATGTTTTTGATATACAAGTCATTCCTCCTTGGCTCTATATTAGGTTATGACTTTAAACCTCAGCTTGTTCAGCCCCAGAAAGATTACCCAGGATTCTCTGAACTGCTTCCTATCGTGGAGGACTTGGGGTTGCAGAAACGTATGGCCTACCACGTTCTGACTTTATTAGCATTCTAGTAAGATGTTAAAGCCAAAAGACCAAAGAATCTACCGTGGAATTTTCACAATACAGTAACATAAATGCAAATTTTCTTGATCAACCATGTCATCTAGTCTCCTCTCCCTTTCTAGAATATTTTGTGAGACTGGACCTTTTTACTTTTAAGAAATTTTTCCTGTGTGTTTTTTTAATCACTATCACTGAACACTGACCACAGTTATACAATTGAATAAGATAGTCTGTTGACTATTCAGAATCTCAGCTGCATTGCATCTGTAATGTAATATCATTTATAGTCAGACATGATTTTATTCTTGGACAGGTTTTCAACAAGGGAAGAATATCTAATTTTTCCTGCAGTGTGCTGATGGCCACTCCTTCCTACTCTCCTTCATAGAATGTTTTAGCATATGATACATTTTGAATCAATTTTTCTACTGCTTATTTATCAGCTTATATTTGACTTTTTTCCTCCTAATTTTTGACAGAATTCATTTATTTTG
>NW_008328083.1:208643-208983 GCF_000622305.1 Nannospalax galili
GTGAGTTCAAGGCCAGCCTGGTCTACATAGTTAGTTCCAGGCCACTTGGAGCTACAGGGAGACCCTGTCTCAAAAGACTGAAAAAAAAAACAAAATGTAGCAGCAAAGCATTTAATTTATAACTGATCTTCTTGGGGAAGGTGCATTCCTCCCTGAGTAGGTATCTTTTTTCCATTCTGTTTATTTTGCTACCTAGTACTTACATCTCAGGCAGCTATCTCATGCTCTTCTTCGTGAAAGATCTATATTGGTGGGTAGAGTTAACCACCTCTTCTTATTCCACACTTATCTAGGTCTTACGTGAATGTTAATTTTTTGCAGGGCTGATGTCAATTTGATG
>NW_008328083.1:209003-229720 GCF_000622305.1 Nannospalax galili
TATAGGTGATGGGCCCCTTGAAACTGAACAGACTGTTCTCTTTGACATGATCACAGATATATTCTGAAGTGAGTCTCTATTGATGGTTTATGATTTTTCACAGATCATGTAAAAATTGTATCAGCTCTTCTTAGACCTAGGAGAAATATGGAAATTGCTTGATCCTGGAAGGTCCTTAGGTTTAGTGTCATGACAGCTTACGGTTTCTTCCGGCACTTTTTAAGAAGGGAACATGGAGATGAGGTGTCATACCCAGGTGGATTTAGATCATGTAAAAATTGTATCAGCTCTTCTTAGACCTAGGAGAAATAAGGAAATTGCTTGATCCTGGCAGGTCCTTCGGTTTAGTGTCATGACAGCTTACGGTTTCTTCTGGCACTTTTTAAGAAGGGAACATGGAGATGAGGTGTCATACCCAGGTGGATTATGGCAGACCTTCAGGTTGCAAAGGAAGCTCAGAGAGCAAGAGCCCCAGGGAGAGCCAGGCAGACTGAAGACACGTTGTATTGGCCCAGGAACAGAGGTGTTGATTCTGCCAAAGATCACACAGCTGTGACCTTTCTTCCTGACCTTCCCCTATGTCAACCATTTAGGAAATAGTTTAGTGTATTATGAAAGAAAAATATCACCTATGAACCCAGAGGCCCAACTAAAAGAACAGAAATGAAAGGACTGAAAGAGAAGACGACTAGCAAGAAGGGTGGGTTTGAAATAACAGCCAAGACCGTAACAGGCCTGTTGCAACTTAGGGTATGTTGAAGCACATAAGCACTTATTCTACCTTCATGGTAGTATATACGTATCCTGAATCCCATTGTTCCCTATAATATCATGAATCCTGTTGTTCCCTATAATATTTCAACGTGGCTTCCATGGTATGGCACACACAGGAGGCTCCTGTCCTTCAGAGGCACCTCTCTTATAAGAACAGGAGTCACCTTGGACTGAGAAGACACAACTGCCTCACTGTGACTAAATCATTTCATGTAAGTTCTTACCTCCAAATATTCTGAGGGTTTGGGGGTTAGGAGGTCAACATAGGAACTGAAAAGATGAGGACATAATATGATTCGTGACACCTCCCAATGGATTCTCACTTAATTACATCCATTTTGCCATGTTGGTCAATAGCACAGGAGTCACTTTATAATTCTTCATTTCTTGAGGCTGCTCGTTAGCATTCACAATTTCCTTGATTTTCAGAATTTCCCCATATGACCACTTGAAAAATCTGTGCTCCAAAACCATACTCTACCAAGGTCTAACTCTTTGCTCCAGCCCTTGAAGCAAGGCTTAATAGTATTCTTGCCCTTAACTCCATGCCTTATTAGTTTTTATTGCCAGAGTGACCTATTCAAAATAGAATGGAAGTTGTGTAACTCTGGCTGTAAGTTTCATGTGATTTTCCCACTGCACTTGACATCACATGTAAACGTCATTCTCCACTGTCTCAGCAATGTCTCCCCATGTCCCTATCTCCTTCACTTCCTCCCTTTTTCTTCCTGTCTTTCTTCCCCTCTCCCTTCTTCCCTTGTCTTTCTGCACCCAGTCCTTTTTCTTTTATATTTCCTTCACTTTTTGTGTTTTATGACACAGTATCACTATTTAGCTCAAGATGGCATAGAACTCTTCTTTTTCTTCCTCTGCTGAGCTCTAGAAATAGAGATATGTGTCATGAGCAGCTTCTTTATTTTACTTAAAGAGAAGCTCTAAAAATAACAGAAATCTCAATAATCATCAACTTCACCAGGCACTGGTTAGCTCAAACAATAAACTGAGATTTAGCACAAAAGACGAACATGTTCAGTGTATGTGGATTGCTTCGGGTACTACACCAGGTCAGTTGAATTAGAATATATTGTAAACCTTAAATCAGTTAATCATATTGCTGATGTGATTAGAAAATTACTGTACAAAATGCCCCAAGAAGTAAACTTTTCCTACAATAAAGCTTACTGTTGGCTAACAAGAAAGAGGCAAAACACGATGCAACATGTCTTTCTTTAAAGATCTAATCCATCAGAAGTAGCTTTCAAAGAAAGTGCTTCTGGACTAGGAAGTTAACTGAGAAGTGTAGAAAGTGTCTAGCATGTGTGAGGCACTGACTTCAATCCCTACAACTGAAGAACAAGGAAACTTTTCTTTATCCTGTATTTAAATATTATTTGGTCTTAAATTACATGTGTAAGACAAAATATCAAGTCTGGATGGGGCAGACCATAGCAAGACCACTGAAACAAGGACAGCCAATTGGATGGAAAGAAGTAAATCTTGTCTGTAAGACTGTGACAGGTTGTACTTTAAGTGTATAAATACCATTTAATAAAAGTACACAAATTAATCTTTAGAACATTTTATTATAAGGCTACAATAGAGACATAAAATATCAAATTACTGTCCTAGTTACTTTATATTGCTGTGATAAAAACACTGACCAAAACCAACTTGGGGAAGAAAAGTTTTATTTTATCTTAGATCTCCCAGTTCACAGTTCATTACTGAGGGAAGTCAGGGCAGGAACCTGGAGCAGGAGCTGAAGTACAGACCAGGGAAGAATGTTGCTCACTGGCTTGTTCTCTGGTGTGTGCTCAGCCTGCTTTCTTATACATCCTACACCACCTGCCCACACCATCCACCACCACCATCCACAGTGGGCTGGACCCTCTCACATCATCCAAAAATCAAGAAAATATCACACAAACATGACCCCAGGCCAATCCGATGGATGCAATTCCTCAGCTGAGGGTCTCTCTACCCGGGTGTATCAACTTAACAACTGAAGCTAACCAGCACTATTACCAATACATAACTTGGAAATTGAGTCTGAGATCCTAAGAGAGATAGTTGTATATACCTGATGTTTCAAAGAAATTTCCAGACTCAGTAAGGAGACTACCAAGAAAAAAGCAATCTATCTACAAAATTGTAGGGGCCAAGTCAGATATGGTGATACATGCCAGCAATTCCAACATACCAAAGATCAGAGGAATGTGAGTCTATGATAGAATGGGAATAAATTGGTAACTGTGTGTTTAGAAGCTCTTCTTGCTAAATTCTAGTAAAGAATTTTGTTGTGTTCTTACATGACACTGAATTAAATAGTAATGAACTAATATATTTGGTTGAAGAAATGTCTAGACAGGACAGCTTTCAGGCTGTGGCATGGCTACTGTTCACTGTTCTTATTCATATTTACAGTGAGAAAGAACAAAACGGTGTGAAGAACATGAAATTTAATGAGGACAGGTATGTGAGGAAGTTTAAAATTGCAAACAGGAAAGGTGCCCTAAAGTGAAGACCCTGCCCACCATGGCTCCAACGTTCAAAAACGCAAATCTATTTGAAAAGAGAAAGCCTGAACTGAAAGTACAGTAGAATTGGTACCATGATATAAAACAGTTACCTAGAAATGTGATTTTCTGGGTTCTGTCACCAAGACATACAAAGCCACAACAGCCAGCCATGGTCCAATGGTTCCAGGATACATATTAAGCCAGCAGCAGAACTTGACGGTCTTGTGTAACTGGTACTGATTTTTCAGGTGTGAAAAGTGTAAGACTGGGGGTATAATAGACTCCTGCTCTACAGTTTTAGAGACATTCTGATGTCAAGAAATGTGTGGCAGAGGTGAAATCCCTATAATAATGTCCTGAGAGGTCAACCACTACATGAAGATTTTAGATGAAACATAACTTTCAACAGAGATTCCAAGATGTTGTACATGCCAGGACCATGAGATATCTTCCAAGGAAAGCTACAGGAACCAATGGAGCCAGCTCAAGAGAGAGGGTATGTGTGCTACAGGCAGCAGAGATTGAGCATGAGGCGACTTAAGTCCTGTGTGGAACCCAGAAGACTCAGTCAACAGTCTTTGTCTCCAATATGAAACTGTAGAATTTGCTGTTTGCCATTCTGAGTTTGGGTCTTGCTTTGATCCACTTTCTTTGCAGTGCCCTTTGGAATGGGAATGTTTATCTGTGGCATTAGTATGTTAAAATGTTAAAAGCTTGTGAATTGTTTTTATTTAAAATATTATAAGTTGTATTTTATTTTTAATTACATTTTTGAGACTTTCATATATGAATATTGTATTTGAATTATTCCCATGCCTCCCAGTCTCCCTCTAGCATTACAAGATGAAGAGGTAAGCATATGTGTAGTCTTGTTTCAAGTTCACGTTTGAGTTTTCTTGGTTGTAGCTGCCATCATTTCATTTTGTTTTGCCATCTGTGTACAGCAGGACTTTGTCACCCTGGGCACTATTTTTGGAGCAACCACACATATCATAAGATGGTTAGCTGTATCTTTTTCTTCAGTACCGTAAAAATGCACATGAGGTTGAGGACTTTATAAATTTAAAGTGTTTTTTATTTGGATCATAATTCTCATGTCTGCAAGGTTAAAAAATCATGACGCCAAGCTCTGGCAATGGACTTCTGACTGTGTCACCACATGGTAGGTTAGTAGGTACATGTGGATGGGCTATGCACGTGCGAGAGTGGATGCAGGAGAGCAAGCCCAGAAACCAAGTGTGCTTTATTTTTTAAGGATTTACTTATTTTTATATTATGTGTATGAATATTTTCCCTTCATTTATGCACATATCTAAACCACATGGTTGCCTGGTGCCCTAGAAGGCCAGGAGAGGGTATCAAATCATCTGAACTTGGAGTTACAGATGGTTGTGATACACCATATGGGCACTGAAAACTGAATCCAGGTCCTCTGCAAAAGGAGCAAGTGTTCTTCACCACTGAGCTACTTCTCCAGACCCCAAATTTGTTTACCAAACACATGTTCATAGAAAATAATGTAATCACAATGGACCTGATTTCTCCTAAGGTGCTGTTACTATCTTCAGTTACTGGTATTTCTAGCATCTAATCATAATCTTCCATTATTCTCCAATACCTAAAAGTCCCTCACTGCTCAGTAATACTTTGAGAACCATCTTTCAGCTCATGAACCTTTATGGTGAAATCATTATAAACCAAACCACTGACTGTGGCATACCTGGTGCAGCAAATAAAATACCGAGTACTCATTTTGATTTGAATATCACATAAGCAGCAAATACTTGTTATTGTTTATCAAAATACCAAGGTCTTCAGGCCTAACTTGGCCCATCATTCTATGTTTATGATACCTTCATATTATACTTATACTAAGGCATACTTAAAAACTGTATTATTCTACCTGAAATTTGAAATGAATTGTTAATTCTATATTTTTATTAACTAAACCTGTCAATTCTAACAATAGAATACTTCCAATTTTGACAACTAAAAATTGCCCCAGGCTATTCCTCCTAAATATCTGCTAGAGGGCAGAACTGTTCTGTGCTAAGAAATTGATTTGGGGGAATAAAGTCCTTTGCAGAAGGTAGCTTTGTAGTCTGTGTCCCAGGTGCTTTATTTTTATTCCTCTGTTTATTTTGTGCCTGCAATATTCAGATTATCTTTGTCCCTTTATATTTATTGGTTCTGATTCTCATATAACGGTTTTAAAATTACTTTCTGCATCATTAAAAGTTTGTCTAATGAATCAGAATTGAAAATTTTCACTATTTCCTGACATCTTTACTTTCTTATAGAAAATATTGTTCTCTGTTATTCTACTTCAATAACTTCATGCTTCCCTTGAATTTGTTATCTTATACCCTTCAATAACCATGTGATGTCTTATATACTTCATAACTGTTTTTAACTTTCAATTTTGTTTGTGCTGTTGAGGTTCAAGCCCAGGGCTTCAAACACGATGAACAAGAGCTCTATCACTGCACTATATTCCCAACATGAGGTTATGCTTGTTTGTTTGTTTTTTCTTTGAGACATGGTCTCCCTGTAGCCAAAGCTTGCCAGGAACTCACTATGTAGATCAAGCTGGGCTTGATTTCACAGAGATCCACCTACCTCTGCTTCCTAAGTGCTGGTATTAAAGGGATTAAAGGTGTGTGCCACTGTGACCAGCAAAGTTATGTTTTCAAATAACATTCATTGATAGAAAATTTGACCCAGTGGACTCAGTGGCTTGATTTCTTTCCTTTTGAAATATTCGTATTTATTTTCAAAGGTTTTCACTGAAAAATTTGCTACTTTCATTTGGAATTGCAGTCATTTTCTAACAATTATAACAGGTTCTTGTCTTCCTTACAGTTAACCAATTGAGTGCAATTTGATTTTAATATAAACACTCAGAGGCTAGAGCTATAGTCTTTTGATTACGACACGTTTTTATTGAAAGTGCATGTGAGTTTGGGGAGGGCTGTGGAAGACATTGGAAATTTAGACTAGAAAAGCAGTTGATTACTGCAAGCATAGCCTAATGGCTGCACTAGTAGGAACCTGGAAGAAAGCAGTGCTGAGAGGAGAGTAGTTGCAGAGGGAAATAAAGATTTAAGGAGCAACTGGGATTTTTTTTTTAATTTACTATTTTTATTTTATGTGTATGCGTGTATTGCCTGCATGTAGGTAAGTGCACCTGTGTCGTGCAGTGCCCACAGAGGACAGAAGAGGCCATCAGACCCCTGGACCTGGAGTTACAGACAGTTGTTAGCTGCCATGTGGGTGCTGGGATTTGAACCCGGGTCTTCTGCAAGAACATTCAGTGTTCTTAACTGCTGAGCCATCTCTCCAGACCTGTAACTGGGATGATTTAGCAAAGAATCTGGCTAGAGTCTTCCCACAGTCTATGAGCTTTCCTGAGGCTAAGTAGATAAGGAATGGACTGAGTTCTTTGATGTGGGAAATTTCCAAGACAGCCTACTGTAGAAATAGTGGCATGGCTATTAGTGGTGAATATTATGCAGATCTAGAGTGAAAAAGAGCAAGTGGGGCAGAAAGAAATGCATAATGTAAAGTTTGAATTGCAAAAGAGCACAAGGAAGATTAATGACTGAGTCAAGGCATGTGCTGAAGGAGAGGCCCACTTTGATAAAGAGGTTATAGTAATTAAGAAGAGACCATGAGCCTATGGGGACCAGGGAGTGGAATGTGGTGGTTTGAATGAGAGTGTCTCTTATAGGCTCCAAGTATTTGGACATTTTGTTCCCAGTTGGTGGTTCTGTTTTGGGAGGTTTTAAGAGGTGTGGTCACTGGGATGTGGGTTTTGTGTGTTCTTAAGCCTTGGTGGATTTCCAGTCACTCCCTGCTTCCCATGCCTGCTTTAAGATGTGAGAGCACTTAGTTTCTAATCCTGTTCCAGCCACCTTACCATGCCTCCTTGCCATGATAGACTCTGATCCCTCCTGAACCTGAAACTGTAAACTCAAATAAAATCTTCTTCCTATAAGTTCACTAGGTCATGGTGTTTTATCACAGCAACAGAAAGGTAACTAATACACTAGATAAGCATAAACCAGTGAACAAGCCAGTGACCAATGTTCCTTCACACTTTCCACCTAAACTCTTACCTGAGGTCCTGCCCAGAGCTCCTTCAATGATGGAGATAAAACTTGAAAGAAACCTCTTTATCCCCTAAGCTGCCTTTGGGTATATATTTATCACAGCAACAGAAAAAAAAAATAAAAAAAAAAAAACTAACACAGAAATCAGTATCAAGAGTAGTTTGTTGTTTTGATAAATCTGATCATATGGCTTTTAAAATTTTGAATTTTTTGTGAGAAACTTTGTAACTTTGGGCAAGAAAAGCCATTGAATATTGAAAATTTACAGAGGCTGATTCTCACAGGAACTGCAACACAAGTTGTTGAAAGAAATGCTGAAAGAATCCTGAGACCTGCCTTTTGAGATTTCAAATGGAAATAGACTCTAATGGAAACAGGGCTAGAGGTCATTTATATGATATTTTTCCAAAGAACTCAGTTGCATTCTATCCGTGTCCTGAGAATTTGGATGACATTTAATTTTAAACGCTAAGGACTAATTTTGGGGTTGGGGAAATTTTCAAAACAGCATAACATTGAGTCTGTGGCATGATTATGACTGATTACTCTTATACAGTCCTACAATGAAAAAGAACAACAAATAATACAGAAATAAATATGTGCAGTTTGGAGAGAAAAAGGAACATTAGGAAGCTTAAAGTTGAAGTCAAGTCAGGTGCTAAAAAAGATGCTGTACTTGTTAAGAGATTAGTGTTATTAAAAAGAAGTTTTCTGCTCAGCCCTGGAACAAAGGAAAGGGAGTTCTGAGGTCAGGACTCCACTGAACTAAGCTTCCAGTTTGTACAGGAGAGAATTTTTGGCCAGTTTTGGCATAAGGAAGCTGCAGCCACTGTCGTCTAGGAGGGCCAGGATCCATGCTACTGGATGTGGCAGTGCTATGCATGTGCTTGGTTTGGAAATGAGAAAGATGCAAAATTGAGGTGTATTTGAATTTTTTATTTTCAGATTCAGAGAACCATTGAGACTGGTCAATGTGTGTTAGAGCGCCTGTGAGGAGGGCCCAAGAAACCATGCATGAAGCTGTGGAAGTGAAGCCTGGTTTATGACAGAGAATCCAAGACGCTTCAGATGTCAGAGCCACGGGACATCTGCCAAGAAGGGCTGAACACAGGGAGTGGAACTAGCCTAAGAGAGAGCTGTATATTGCAGACAGCAAAGCAAGGTATGCAGAGCCTTTTAAAGCCCTTTGAAATGGAATTTTCAAATACCAGATAGAGTTTTTTCTGCTTTGTTCAAACCTTTCCCCTCACGATGTGCCCCTTTCTCCATTTGGAAATGGGCATGAATATTTACTGATATTTCATGTTGGAATTATTTGTTTTGGATTTGTAATTTTTATTTTACAGGAAGTCACAGTTAGACTTCCTTAAGTTTCAGGATAGAATTTTGCTTCAAATATTTGAAAAATGTTGAAACTGCTAAAGGCTTTGGAGACTTTTGAAGTTGTACTAATGGCATTTACCATGATGAGATGATCATGAGTCTAGATGAACCACGTGTGGTATGTGGTGTTTTGAATAAAAAAAAAAAATGTCCCCCATACACTTATGTATTTGAATTCTTGATCCCGGTTGGTGGAACAGTTTAGAAAGGTTATGGAACCCTTAGAAGGTAGAACATTGCTGAAGGGTAGAGGCAGCCTTGGAAGTTTTATAGCCTGATTCCAGCTCATGTTCTCTCTACTTCCTGTGTGTAGATGAAATGTGATCAAAGAGATTCCTGCTCCTGTTGCTGTGCTTTCCCTGCCTGTTACCATGCCCTCTCCACCATGATGGAGTCTGTTTGGGAACCATAAGCCAAAATAAACGCTTTCCCCCATCATTGCTTTTCAGGAAGGTTTCTATCACAGCAATAGAAAAGCAGCTAATGAAACAGGTTTCCAAAACTTTAACCAACAGCCAACTGTCCAGGTGAGTGTATGGAGGAAATAGAAAAAGATCCTAACTGAACTTGTAGAGATTAAAACCAAATATAAGAGATGAAAATGTATTACATGGGGTTAACTGAAGTTTAGATGATGTAGATGAAAATATTGATGACCTTAAAACATCAATAGTCCAAAATGAAACATAGAACAAATATTTAAAAATAAAATTAGTATCATATCCACTCCCACACAGAAAAGAAAAATACATCAAAGCATGCATGTTTTATGTTTTTCAAAAGCAGTTTTACAGTGATAATTCGAAAGTATCCAGAAAGTGTTCTATTCAGAAAGACACCTTAATGACTGCAGCAGTGAAATAAAACAGTGTAATGAAATATTAGGTCGGAACAATATTTTAAAAGTACAAAAGAAAGGAGGAAACTCCCAACCTAAAACAAAAAAAACGTAATTTCACAACTGAAGTAAAAGCCTTTCAGATACCCAAAACAAACATAGTCATCACAAACAGACCCAGTCCACAATGCTGTGGAAAACTATTTTGCCTAAGTGCTTCTGAAAGCATGCTTAAGTATGCACAATGGCTCCAGCAGTTAAGGATGTCTACATCTTGTAAAGCTGCACAGACCTGTGTGTTGAAGCATTAAAAGGAACATAGTGTCCTGGCCCCTGGATTTGATAAGAAGAGCATTCTAACCATAGGTCAGACATAAGCTCTGTTATGTTAAGCTACTTTGCTTCTTGGCAAACAAGTTCTCTGACTAAAATAGCATACCCGGAGGTCTTGAAAAAGTTTCTTTTTACAAGGTTTTCTGCACTGAGAAATGGTCTTTGCTTGTTTTACTTTTGTAAGCCAATGCAATAAATACACCGTGGGACAAGAAATCAAGGTCTCTGTTCCCTCAGCAGAGAGATTCCTGGTACCCCATTTCTGAGATTCTAATTAAATGTTCTGTCTTTTCCTTCATGCTTTGCTCTCTCTCTTGAAGAATTTATGAATCCCTGCACTGAACATAAACATCACTAGAACTCTTAAAAGATGTTCTCTAGAAAGATGGAAAATGCTTTCAGAAGGAAATAAGATTCTATACAAAGACAAAAGAGCCAAAAGAAATGAGAATGTCTTTGGCAAATACACAAAATGTTTAAATTTCATAAAAGCATATTTAATTTATTTACAGATTATGGAGTTTATAACATATCATTGTAAATTTTTGATAGCACATTTCCTAGAATATAATACTATGAAAATACTTTTGAAACAGCACATGATAAAAATTATGATAAAAACTAGCTTAAAAATTATTCACCATTGCTTAACACCATTGCTTTTTAAATGAAATTTTCTGCTATAGTACTGCTTTTCTCATCAGTGATACTATTTGTTTGGGAAATAATTTGGATAATATTCTCTGCTGTTTTTCTTACCAAAAGTGATAGTTACTACATTATAACTTAGTTTTGCATACAGGTTGATTTTAAGAAAATTCAGTCACTTATTTTGACTGTTTTTATTCAAAACTACACTTCTGTAAAATACTCATTCAAGTGATGTTATAAAATTTGATTTCTGTGGCAGTATAGTAATCACCAAATTTGCCATATTTTTGTACCATTCTAATGTTCCAGTAAGTTAATCTTTCCTGGTATAGTTTTATTTATTAATTCCATTGAGCATAGACATTATTTTATATATGTATAAATAATAATTTTAACCTTAAATAACACTTATGCATTATATAAAATTTCAGTATTATGTGCATATGAAAAAATGTATTTTGAATTTTGAGTATGCTCATGTGTCTGTGGTGTGGGTGTATGCACATGAGTGCCCATACTCATGGAGGCCAAAGAAAGGCATGTGATCCCATGGAGCTGTAATTACAGGCAGTTTTGAGCTGCTTGACATGGGTGCTGGGAAATGAACTGGGGATTTTACAAGAAAAGTATGTACTCTTAAGGGCTGAGCAATCTCTCCATACTCTATATGAAATAGTTTAAACATTACTCATGATGTATATTTCTGACATAAGTATACTGTAGGTAATTTAATTGAAGTACTTAACAAATAACTCCCAAACTAGTTCTGGTGGCCTATTAAAGTCACTTCAGTGTGTGTTAGAGTTTTAGCAGACAATGAAGAGTGAATAAATCTTTTGAAACAAAAATGTAAACTTTTAAATGTTTTATTTATTTTATGTGTATGAGTGTATTGCCTGCATGTATGTGAGTGCACCCATGTTGTATAATGCCACAGAGGTCAGATACCCCTGGAACTGGAGTTAAGGATGGTTCATAGCCACCGTGTGTGTGCTAGAAATCAAACCTGGGTCCTCTGCAAGAGCAGTCAGTGCTCTTAGCCGCTGAGCCAAATGTAAACTTTAATCTTTAGCAAAGAAATCTGATAGAAATATTCAAAGAGCACATTACTATTTGAATGTATCCTAAATTATCTTTAAGTAAGTAAATAAATCTGACTGAACATAAGGGTAAGAAAGAAAATTAAGTCATAACAAGTAATATGTATGCCTTATGGTTATAGAAAGTTTTCTAATTATTCATGTTTTTGAATTATCTATATTATACTCAATCTTATCTGAACCATAAATGTAGTATTGTTTTGTCAACTTAAACAAGATTTATGAAGATTAAATGAATTGTTTTCTGCAAAGAAGCAAGCATGACCTCTCTTTATTTTAGTCACCTCTTAGTGGCCATGATGGATCAGCTTATGTTAATTTCTCAATACACAAAATTTTAATTCTTTAAGTAATATCAAGCAGATTAGAACAATTTCAGTAAAGAATAAGTTCACATAATTAGAGAAAATGTGATATTTGTCTGAATCTGGCTTATTTGATGTCCCCTAGATTAATACATTTTCCTAGAAATGACATTACTTCATTCTACTTTATGGTTGAATATTAGTTATAAATGTCTAAATAAATAAATATATATGTCATATTTTAATCTAAATTGTTGTTGAGCACCTAGCTGATTATATGTCTTGGATACTAAAAATGTTGCTACAATCACCACACACACATTACACAAACAATTGTGTTTTCTATTGTACTTCTGATCCCTGTTGTAATTTTGCTAATTCACAATCATGTCAACAGTGCATAAGAGTTCCTTTACTCGCAGATACTGTGATCACTGCTTGTTAGAGAGCTTACTCTATTTTTAGTTTTAGTGTGTGTTTGTGTGTGGATTTGTGCACATGAGTACAGATGCTCACAGATGCTGGAAAATAGTATCAGATACCCTGGGGCTGGAGTTAGAGGTATATGTGATGAGTTGCCTGATGTAGGTGCTGGGAACTGAAACTGGGTCCTCTGCAAGACCAGGATGAGATCTTATTTTCCAATCCAACTTTCCAGAATAACTCTTATTTTTTGAGTTGATTCCTGAGATGGAAGCCTCTGCCCCCACACGTGCACTGTTGTTTTCTCCGCCTGCACTGGAATTACAGTGTGCCTCATCATGTGTAGCCTACATTTTGATGTAATGTACACATTCTGACTGTTATGTGATGGAAACTTGGTGTATTTTATTTTCGTTCCTCTGATGAATAAAGACTGAAAACACATGTTCTTCCAATTGACCAAGAAATGTGGCAAACTTTCACATTTCTTTATTTAAATAATTAATAATACTTGAAAATTGGGTGGACTCGAGAGTAACCTTATCAAAACTCAAAACAAAAGAGTTAAATTTGAGGGGGTTGGAGAGATGGCTCAGCAGTTAAGAACACCCACGTGGCATCTAACAACTGTCTGTAACTCCAGTTCCAGGGGATCCAACAGCCTCTTCTTCCCTCTGCAGGCTTTGCACGACATGGGTGCACTTACCTACATGCAGGCATAACATTCATACACATAAAATAAAAATAATAAAATATTTAAAGAAGAGTTAAATTTGAAAAACATGAATAACAGACTGAACATCCCAAGTGGGTGAAGAGATCTTTGTACCTAGATAGCATCCCTGAAATACACTTTGTACTTTGAAGATTATAGAACAGTCCTTTCACCCAGGAAGTGCGCACGCGCGCACATGTGTGTGTGTGTGTGTGTGTGTGGTGTGTGTACATGCATCTGTATGTACATGTAGGTGTGCACTCTTAGGAGATGATTAGCAATTAAACTATACATAGGTATTAGTTAATACATAGCATGTTTTAAGGTATGTTGGCTTTCTTGGTGCTCTCCAGAAAAAAATCCTGAATCTTTTGAGAATGAAATTTAAGATTCTTTTATATATCAAGCTTTCAATAAAATAGATGAGTTCATACTGGTACTGATTTTAGATGAACAAAGTTTCATAAGTTGATTGACAGTATCTATATACTCTATGTATTGAGTTCTAAAATTTTACTAATAAACAATGAAAGATGATGAACACAAAGGAGAGAGAGATTAAACAAGGAACAAAATTGCAAACAATGAAAAAGACTGTCTTTATTTGCATGCAGCAAATGGGAATTCAGCTTCATTCTAGTATCAGCTCTGTAATATGCAAGTCTTTTGCAGAGGCTTTGAAACATGTAAGAAATTTGAGACATTATGGCTATACAATTTTCCAGAAATGTAAGATTGAATTCATCTGCTATCACACTGTATGTCTACAGTGCCTGACACAGAACTTAAAAGAAGCAATAACTTCACTGAACATCCGCACATTAAAGAAATTATAATCAGTGAATTACACCTGCCTTCTGTTGTCTTTCTTTTTAGCTTGATCAGACATAATGGATTTACTAGATTGGATTATCTTCATCATAATAATGACTGAATTTATCATAGGCAACTGTGCCAATGTCTTCATATCCATGGTGAACTTCATCAACCGGATCAAGAGAAGAAAGTTCTCCTCAGTCAACGGAATTTTAACTGCTCTTGCCATCTCCAGGATTGTCTTGCTCTGGGCAATATTAATAAGTTGGCATTCATCTGTGTTTACTGAAGATCTGTACAATAACCAAATAAGAGCCACTGCTATTATTGTCTGGGCCATAAGCAACCATTTTAACAACTGGCTTGAGACAATCCTCAGCATATTTTATTTGTTCAAGATAGACAATTTTTGCAATCTTCTATTTCTTCACCTAAAAAGGAAAACTGAGCATGTTCTTCTCATGGCACTCTTGGGGTCTTGGGTGTTTGGGTTGCTAATCTTGGTGTGGTGAACAAGATTCCATGGCTGAGTACATATGAAGGTAATGTGACTTGGAAGACCAAACTGAAGGACATCACGAGCCTTGCAAATGTAACTCTATTCAGTCTGATAAACCTCACACCTTTTAGTATATCACTGGTCTGTGTCCTGTTGTTAATCTACTCTCTTTGCAAACATCTGAGGAACATGAAACTCTATGGCAAAGGATACCAAGATCCTAGCACCATGGTCCACATGAAGGCCTTGCAAACTGTGGTCTCTTTTGTCTTGTTATATGCCATATACTGTCTCTCTCTAATCCTAGCAAGCTGGAGTTTAATAGGCTGTTTAATGTACCAGTTTTCACATCTTCCATTGCTGCTGGTGCCATCTACCCATCAAATCATTCCCATATCCTGGTCTGGGGAAACCAGAAGCAGAAACAGGCCCTTCTTTTGGTTCTGTGGCGGGCAAGACGCTGGCTGAAAGAATGAACACCTTGAAACCCAAAGATCAACAAGTAAACAAGGATATGGTGTGTCTTCTAGATAAAAAAAAATGATAGTCAGTAGAAATATTTGTTTTCTACTACTGTTTTCAGAATACATATGATTAAAGAACTTCTAGAGCAATCCTTAGAAAGTCTTTTCCTGAAGTTAGTTAATAAAATAGTACATAAGTGCATTTTGGTGTGAATATATGAAAAACATAAGAAAGATTGTGGATAACTTTCCCTTAACATTGCCTTCTCACAGACAACATAATTATATAGACTACGGCAGTAAATTCTTCATAACTATGAATCCATGCATATATGATGACTTACCCTGTGTATCCTCTTTGAATTTCACCACATGTATGTATGAAGTATATCTAGTTTTTTGATGCTTCATTCATTCTTAAATGGAAGGAGCATTTTGTTCTAAGTCATGTACCAAAGTGCGTATTCCATACCTTTCTGTTGGTAAAGAAAGACTGCAGTTATGAATGTCACGAGTGTCGTCAGAGCATTCAAGCTGATTGCTCTTTTTTTTTTTTTGGTTAGAGCCCAAGAATTTTTGATAATTAAATATTTTCTGTATAATTAAGTACTAAAATAAAAAGTTTTCTCAAAGTTTAAAAGAAGTGTATATTTAAAATACACATTATTTCTTGAAATATTATTTCTTTTTTTTTTTTTTTGTCTTTTTGAGACAGGGTCTCCTTGAAGCCCCAGCTGTCCTGGAACTCACTATGTAGACCAGGCTGGCCTCGAACTCACAAAGATCTGCCTGCCTCTGCCTCCCAAGTGCTGGGATTAAAGGCATGAGCCACCACGCCCGGCTCTTATTTCATTTTCACTAGAGAGTAAATATAATTATTATTATAAAATATGAAAACAGTAAAATTCAAGGGAAACAAAAATAGAGTAAATATGTAGATGTGTATAATAAGTAGTATAGATTAATACTAAATTTACTATTAAAATGTCCAAGGTTTGAAAGAGATAATTTGTATAATGGGATAGAAATAGTCTCTACAATTCTTTAAAAAAAATTTATTCCTGAAGTTGAAATAGATTTTAATTATTTAAATCTGATTTTCTTCTTCATTTTAAAAACATGTCTGAACATCTGTATTTTTTAATCACTTTCCTCATTTTACATTCTTAAAATTTCTTTCAACTTTAACACATGAAGACTCCCTAATTTAAAAATATTCTCACTATAAAACAGTATGGAAATAATTACATATAATTCATGATCCTTTCTGAACTCATTAAAAATGAAATATATGAAACAGAAATATAAGGAATTTCTTAAAGATTTGGTTTCTTATAATTGAGTAGAAAAGGTGGAAATGAAAGAAATGTTACCAGTATCATTGATGATAATTTGCATTGTAAGAAGGAACTGTAGGGACTAGAGAGATGAGTCAGCAGTTAAGAGCACTGGCTTTTCTGGCAGAGGACCTGGGTTCAGTTCCCAGCACCCATATGGTAGCTAACAACCATGCTTAACTTCAGGTCCAGGGGATCTGACACTCTCTCCCAACCTCCACAGGCATCGCATGATATAGGTGCACTTACATCCATGGGGGCAATACACTCATATGCATAAAATAAGAATAATAAATAAAATACTTAAAAAGAAGGAAATGTGTTACATTTTAAAATCACAGAGTTCTACATGATAGCATTAATTTGGGATGCTATGATTAAGTTGCTCACAAGTGCGGTGTCTACAGCAGTTATTTTATTTATTTTTTGGTACTGTTGTGAGGGGAAATGACTGTAGTTGGGACTTCAACTCTTTACTAGTTATATCTGCTTGAGGCTGAATTGTTAGCTAGATGTTATCATTTCCCCATACTTCTATTGGGAGAGTGTCAATGTCTTCCTGTGGGTGCCAGGCTATCCTGAACTTGCTATTGATCCCAAGTTTGTGTCAAACACTTGGATCTTGTCCTTTCACCTTCCAATGTTCTGAGATCATGTTTATGTGACACCACACCCAACAATCCGACTATCCTCCAATTCTTTCCATTTTTTTCCTTTTAATATTTTATTTATCTTTTTTATTTTTTGTGTATGAGTGTGTTGCTTGCATGTATGTAAGTTCACCCTTGTCACACAGTGCCCAGGGATGTCAGAAGATGGCATAAAATCCCCTGAAACTTGAGTTACAGATGGCTGTTAGTTGCCAAGTGGGTGCTGAGAAATTCTGCAAGAGCTGCCAGTGCTCGTAAGCACTGAGCCCTCTCTTCAGCCCCTTTTTTCTTTTAAAGATTGTTGTGTTAACATAGAAGTCAGAGCTTCATTACATTTTCACACATATATGTCAACAGCTGTGTTCTTATTTGTCCACTAGCCCCACTACTCTGTCCCTTTCTTCTTCCCACTTTTCTTTTGGTCCCTGTCCTTCCCCTAAATAGTCTCCTTTTCTGCCTTCACGATACATGTATTCCCAAACTCATTTATCCTACCACTCCTTCCCTTGAGATCTCCATTTCCTTTCTCATAGTCTCCTTTCTAGTTTCATTACACACACACACACACACACACACGCACACACACACACAGACACACACACCCAGATACATTAATTTCAATCTCAATTTAACCTATGGAAGAAGCATGGGGTATTTGTACTTTTGAATTTAGTTCATTTTGCCTCCCTTTAAGCCTTCTAGTTCCTTTCATTTTTCTATAATGTCATGAATTAATTTTTCTTTATGACTGAAGAAAATTCCATTGCTAATAAGTACCACATCTGCTTCATCTATTCCTTTACTGACCGTCCTCTTGGCTAGTTCCATATTGCATTTATTATGACTAGTGCAGCAATACACATGAATTTACAAGTATGTGTGTGATACGCTTATTTGTAGACTTGCTTCACAGGGAATAACCCAGGAGTGGGTCACATGGTAATTCAAGTTTTAGATTTATAAGAAGCTACTCATGAATATCTATAGTGGCTTCCCCAGTTTGCTTTAGACCCATAGTGCACACATGTTCCTCTTTCCCACATCCTTGTCAGAATTTGTGGTGACTTCTTTTCTTCAGGGTAGCCATTCTATTTGGGTTGAGATGGAATCACAAAGAAATTTTCATTTTCATTTTTCTGATGACTAAGAATGTAGCCATGTTTTCATACATTAACTCATCCTTTCCATTATAACAAATCTGTTCATTTGGGAAAGAGTAATTGCATGGCTCAGGCATTGGTCCTAAGATATGCAACTGACGCTGATCCATGTGAAAAATCTGCAGGACAATCTTAACGTAACTCCTTTTCCTCAAACAATCCAGAAGAGTGTGTCTCCTCACTCTAATGGTAGTCATGTCCTTGCTGCACTGCAAGCAAGACCAAGCCATGTGAGAGTGAAGCATCTTTTTATTATTTTTTGAAAATTTTCAAATTTAAAACATACATTTTGATCATATTAGGACCCCCTTTCTTATCTTCACTACTCTTATAGACCCCACTGGTATTCGGACATATATATTAAGATTATATAGAGTTTGGGCTGGAGAGATGGCTCAGTGGCTAAGGGCACTGACTGCTCTTGCAGAGGACCCAGTTTCAATTCCCAGTACCCACATGGCAGCTAGAAACTGTCCTTAACTCCAGTTCCAGGGGAATCTGATGCCCTCTTCTGACTTCTGTAGCACTGCATGACACAGGTGCACTCACATACATGCAGGCAGTACACTCATACACATAAATGAAGATATAGAGTTAAATTTGTGTCCCCAAATGTCCTTCAGTGGGGATCCCATCCACTGGAGCCTGGTTAATCTATCTATCTTCACCCTTGAAAAGAAAACTATCTCTTCCTTACCAAGGAGTTATTGGTTATCAATAATTTATTACCTAAGGTTGGGACTTCTTACCCAATTCCTCACTTCTGTGTTGGAATTTTATCTGGTCTCAATTGCTTGGGTCTTGTACATTCTATAACAATTGTGAATTCATATGAATAACTTCTTAGCTGTCTGGAAAACTCTGTTTCCCTGTGCTCTTCATTACCCCTGGCCCTTATAATCTTTCTGCCCCCTCTTCCATAATTGTTCTTGAGAATTAAGTGACAGAGACTTGATATAACTGTCCTATTCGGGGATAAGTACTATGCAGTCTCTTATTCTCTATCATTTGGCTAGTAGTGATTTTCTGGGTTAATCACCATCTATTGTATGAGGAAGCTTTGCTGATAAGAGTTGAGAGATGTACTGATTTTCTTTCTGCTCCCAGCTCCACTATGTTCCCTTAGCCTTAGGTATAGAGGTTGCATTGTAGATGTGTCATGTAGGGCTTATACTCCACATTTAAGGACATGTAGTCCTTTGTAATAATCTCCTTTGGTTGCAAGAAGTATATTGATGAGCTGTAAGCAGACAAGCTACATTTGTCTGTGAGTAGAAGAATAAATATTTAAAATACAGCAAGAAACTCTTAGTCTAGGGATGGGACAAAAGTAGGTTTTTCTCTAAGACTGATGATGACCTCTCCAGCTCTGTGTATTTAGTTATGTTTACAGTACCACACATGAGTTACATTCCATTGATCAGGCCTTCAGTTAAATTACAGAGCTCTTGATTACGCCCAAGATAAAACTACCACTGCTGCACAAATAGAGATTATTTGTTGGGCCAGCTACTGTTGTGATTTGTAAACATTACTTCTGGATGGGAGCATTGATTGTTTTTAGTTTTTTTCCACTTGGCAATTTGCATAGTATCTTCTAATGGGAGAGGCCTTCAGGGAGGATATTTTCAGGTCAGTTCCAGTTTGATTGTGCCAAATTCTGTGTCCAAAGTGTATTCTGTCTCAGCAGTATGGTCTTATCTTCAAGTTCTGGCCAGTAATCAAGGACTGCGGCAATAGCCTATGTTATTTTGGGAATTTCTTAGACTCCCTGACCAACAACTCAAAGGGAGGTTCCCCTGCCTGGTACTGTGCTTTTGGTTATACAGCCTTCAGCTATGCACATTCTCTCTCATCTCTCAGTTTGTCTCTCTCTCCATATATACAAATATATGTATATATAATAACTGTTTTAAATGCAATATGTATTTTCTAAAGTTATTTTATTCAATATTTTTATTTTTTGTGTATGAGTATATTGCTTGCATGTGTGTAAGTGCACACATGTACAATGCCTGTGGAGGTCAGAAGAGGGCAGAACGCATCAGACACCATGGACCTGGAGTTATGGATGGTTGTTAGCCACTATGTGGGTGCTAGGATTCAAACTGAAGTCCTCTGCAAGAGCAGCCAGTGTTCTTAACTGCTGTGTTATCCCCCCAGTCCCCACCTGTGTTTTCAGTAGACTTTTGAATTAATACATTTCCCTCTGGTTTTTTTTTTATGCCACCTAAGTATTTTTTTTTTAATTTTTAAAAATGATTTATTTAATAACAACATACTTGTAGGATTCAAACCTAAGTCCCCTGCAAGAGCAGCCAGTGTTCTTAACTGCTTTGTTTTCCCCCCAGTCCCCACCTGTGTTTTCAGTAGACCTTTGAATTAATACATTTCCCTCTGGTTTTTTTTTTATGCCACCTAAGTATTTTTTTTTTAATTTTTAAAAATGATTTATTTAATAACAACATACTAGAAGAAGCATATCATTACAACACAATTGACATATTCAATAACGTTTTCCTGAGGTAGGATGCATCTCTTTCAAATTTGGCTGTAAATTTTTAGGTTTACAGTTGAATTATTACAGTTATACAATATTGTACTCAGTATAAACCCTATAAGACATAAATTAAATGAT
>NW_008328083.1:236113-247928 GCF_000622305.1 Nannospalax galili
CTAGAAAGGGACTGGGTTGCTCTGGGTGAGAAGGGTCAGGAAGCAGTATTGGTTCCCCAGGTGTCTGGGGCCCCAAGACTAGGAGTGGCGCAGGGCTCAAACTAGGAGTATCCACCTAAGTATTTTTTATCTCTCCTCCCCCCTGGCATAGCACTCCTTAACCCCCTCCTCCCCCAGTTAACATATACCCCATTTTCTCCATTTCCCCCTTCATAACACCTGTCTCCTACTATTGCCTTCTGTCAGGCTCCTTCTTTCCCCTTCTCCACCATGGTTCTTTTCTGTTTTCCTAGCTCCTGTAGTTACATCGGGATGTATGCTCATGTAAGTATTTAGAGCTAAGATGGTGTGGAGCATCTTTATGTGGAATCTCGGACTGTCCATTTTATCTCTTTTGTATGGTATGGTATTTCTTTTAGTCAACCTGTTCTACCACATGAGTACTGGGGTTTCTCACAAACCACTGATGGGCTAGGGAATACATTACATTCTTAAAAATTAACATGGGACTTGTCCTAGAATGTTTTCTGTTGCTTTGATAAAATACTCAGCAATGTCCACCCAAGGTGATTCTTTGGGGCCAACTAATGACTTCTCAGGAACATAGCAAATTGGAAGAAAACTTGCATGCCTAAGGTCTTTGGGGAGAAGGGATGCATATTTCTTTTGCCTCACTTTGACTGCCTACATTTATGTTTTAAAAATAAAACACTGAGCAAATAAAACTTAGGGATGAGAGGGTTTATTTCATCTTGCAACTCCCAGGTCACAATGCATCACCGAGGAAAATCAGGGCAGAAATTCAAAACTGGAACTTGGATGGCAGAAACTGAAGCTGAGATTGTGGAGGGATGGTGCCTACTAGTTTACTTCCTCTGGTTCAGCTACCTTTCTTAAGTAACCCAGGCCCATCTGCCTGGGGATGGTAGCACCCATAGTAGACTGAGACCCCCTAAATCAATCAGTAATCAAAAATGCTCCAAAGAAATGTCCACGGGGCAATCTGATAAATACAGTTCTTCAATCGATGTTCCCACTTCCCAGCTGAAGCAATTTGACCACCAAGATGAAACGTTTCCGGGTTTTTAGCAGGCTATGCACCAGTTGTGCTTTGTTGTGGGCAGTAATTTCTGCAACAGAGTTTCAGCTGCCTTCCGATAACAACAGCAACAACACCACCTTGCCCATATAAGGGGGCAATTGCAATGGGAACAAGACGTGGATAATGTCTGCTACATTGGTCTCTGATTTGGCAGGGGAAAATAGAAGAAGGAAAAAAGGAGGCAGGATGCAAAGGAAATAGAGCACAATGTCAGATCCCATCCAAGGATACAAAAACTTGAAACATATGGGAGGAATCAGACAGGAGGAAAAAGAACACTGTACAAGTGATAAAAGATACCGTTCCTCCATTACATTTAATAAAGTGTAAATCTCTGCTTTAGTATGCTGTTTGGGGCCTTAAAAACAAACCAGTAGAGCAAATTATGGTAATCAGGGAATATTCAACATCTCCACTCTTTGACTTGGAAATATTTAAAAATTTTTAAAGATTGATTTTATTTTTAATTATGTAAACATGTGTGCCTTTGTGTGGGTATATGTAGTGTGAGTTCAGGTGTAGGCAGAGATCAGAAGAGTGCATCACGTTCCCTAGAGTTGGAGTTGCAGGTGCTTGTGGCTATCTGAACATGGGTCCTCAGTAAGGGCTGTACACATTCAGACACTAACCTATGTCTCCAGACCCAGAAAGACTTTGAAAAGACTTCAGAAGCAATGAAAGAGACTTTCACAGCTTGTATTGTGAGGCTGAGGGACAGGGAAGTGGAAGGGATCGGTCTCAGTGGAGTAGAAGTAGGTAAACCAAATAATATAACTACTCATCCCTTCTTAAGACACAGGTAGCATAAGTTGAGCAATGCATGGGAAACCAACCCCTAATATGAGCTATTGGGGACAGTTGATTATTGCCATTTGTAGTAACCATGAACATCAGGACCCTGGGGACAATAGAGTTAGGATGGGCGTTACTGAGGGAACTGGGCCTGAGAAAATGCAGTGATTGGTGTTCTCCACAAAGTCACATAGAACAATGTTCATACAAGTATTAAGAAACAAGCTAATTGGGGGCTGGAGAGATGGCTCAGCAGTTAAAAGCACCAGATGCTCTTACAGAGGAACTGGGTTCTATTCCCAACACCCACATGACAGCTAACAACCATTTTTAATTCCAGATCCAGGGGATCTAATGCTTTCTTCTGGTCTCTGCAGTCATTAGATGATATGAGCGCACTTACGCACATGCAAGCAATACACTCATATACATAAAATACAAATAACAAAATATTTTAAATTAAAAATGAACCACATTCTATTCTACCAAACATTCTATTCTTGTCAACATCTTCAGAGGTTATGAAATCAAAAGTAGGCACAGAAAGAAAGAAAAATTTCATGGCAGTAGATGAACCATGCTAAATCACCTGAGATTTCACCAAGGTTCCCCATCTTTTGAAAAATGTTCTGTAAGATTGGATTTGTGCCTTCTTTTTTAGCAGTACTTTAATGTATTCTTTGTGGTAATTGTTTGACCAAAATTATACACTTGAAAAAGCCTCCTGCTCCTTCCAAGTCTTCACTGCATTTAATTAGTGTTCTGACTTACCTGGGCTTTCTGTCCTGTTTTCTCAGCTCGGTATTCAACATAGAAGCATTTCAACAAAATGTTCTAGGAACAATCCTCCCTAGCCGTTACCTGATTCTACCTTGATTATATATTTGCTCTAAATCAATCACCCTTCTGTCTATGTATCATCTTATATTTCTATCTTCTCATGAATTTTGATAGGATATAATTTAATCTAAATCTATGCCCATTCTTTTCTCTCTTACCCTAATTCAATTTTTATTTAAAACTTGCATACCAAGTACAGTGTTTCCAACAGGACTTCTGTAGCTTCCTGCTTTGCTTGCTTGTGTTTAACGTGACATTTATTCAATTACATGTAATAGCTGCACATCACCTGTTCCACAGAATACCATATTAGTCAATTTTGCCATCAGCCTTTTCATTTTAAAATCTAGGGCTGATGATATTTTGATGAGAGGTCTATTAGAGGTCAGAGACAGAGGGACATATCTACAAAGCTTAAATGCAAGCCCTTTGTTCCTTATGGATGTCTGGGTACTTTTTTTTTGTTGGTTGGTTTGTTTCTTTTTTTGTTTCTTTGTTGCATGCCCATTTCTGTTCTGGTACTTCTGGAAGGGTGCCCAGGGTTTGGTTCCCAGTAGCCACATGGCAAGTTACAGTCATCTGTTAACTCTGGTTTCAAGGAATCTGTTGTCCTCTTCTGGTCTCTGCTGGCAATGCACACATTGATGTATGTGACATGCAATACACTCATACACATAAAATAGCAGTAAACATTTACAAACCTAGGCTACAGTGGATGAACCCACAGCGAAGTACATTTGGGAACACAAATTAGATTCTACAGGCACACACACACACACACACTTATAAAACAGAATATATTAAATTAGGGCAACTTCTCGCATCATCTCTTTGGCTCATTTAGCTCTCCCTGTCTTGAACAGCTGCCCAGGGACCGTCTGGATCTCTCCACTGAGAACCTTTTGTCCAGGTGGATGAACCCACAGCGAAGTACATTTGGGAACACAAATTAGATTCTACAGGCACACACACACACACACTTATAAAACAGAATATATTAAATTAGGCAAGGGACAATAACGGGAGGTGAGACTAGGGGAGGGAATCTAAATGCCATCATATTATATGAAAATCATAATAGTACATAAAAATTATTGAAAAAGAAAATCAAACAAGAAAGACTTCATAAATAATGAGGATTACTGTAGATAAACTTATGCTAGTGTATTTAATTAATAGTTGTCCTCTAAAGTGGGAACATGTTAGCAAATTCCAAAATGACTGATCATATTATCCCATATCATAATAAAGGGATGAAAGAGAAGTAAAAGAGTGTATCATAAAGGAATTAAAAGTTATGAAATTCAGGATAATTGGTTAGCAAAGCAATTCCCCACTCCTGCAATTTTCAGAGAACGTTGTGGTCCCCAGCAGAAGTCTAACGCTAGGCACACGATCAGTCACTGAGCTATATCCCTGTGAATTGTATTTTCTTAGGAGATTAAATTTAATTTTGTATTCTGCATTTTCCCCATTTGTGTGCTTACTTTGAAACATTCATTTTTCTTTATCTTTTGAAGTTATTTATCATTCCTAAATTCTATATTTCTGTTATTTCATGAAATAATAATCACTGTGTATATGTGGAATTTTTTGTGTGTATAAATATATGGGTGTGTGTTCATGTATACAAAGGTGTATATGTCAGAGAGAGAGAGAGAGAGAGAAAAAGAAAGAGAGAGAGAGCACAAATGCATGTGTGAATTTATGTGGAGGCCAAAGCTTAACTTCAGACATTATTCTTCAGGACATCGTTTGCATTATTTTCTCTTATTTTATTTTATTTTGTTGAAAATTTCATACATAAGGGCTGTGTTTACATGATTTCCCACCATCCCTCTCTTTTCTCCAAGTCTTCCCATGTCCTCAATCTCCCCACACAATCTCAATTTCATGGCCTCTTCCTTGATTATTATTAGTATTATATATGTATATGTAATAAAAATAAGTACTGAGTCCATTTAGTGGTGCTTGTATGTACATGTGTCTAGGGTTTACTACTTGTAATTGGATAACATGTCAGGGAACTCATCCTTGAGAAAAAATGATCTCCTTCTCTCAGCAAGGGAACAATGAATAGAGTGAAAAGGAAGTACACAGAGTATGAGAGAATCTTTGCCAACTACATATCTGACAGAAGATTAATATCCAGGATATACCAAGAACTCAAAAAACAATCAGGGAAACAAATTACCCAATTATAAAATGGGATAGATATGGATCTGAAGGTTCTGAATAGATGGATCTTTACATTTCTCTAAAGAAGTCAAAGTGGTTAAGAAATATCTTAAACATATTCATCATTCATAGCAGTTGGGGAAATGCATATCAAAACTACCTTAAGATATCATCTTACCTGAGTCAGAATAGTTAAGATTAAAAAACAAACAAACAAACAAAAAAAAAAAAAACAAAAAACATGAGAACAAATGCTGGCGAGGATGTGGAGAAAGGGGAGCACTAATTTACTGCTGGTAGGATTGCATACTGATGCAGTCCCTAGGAAAATCAACTTAGCATTCTCAAAACTTTGAAATAGATCTGCCATATGACCCAGGTATACTACTCCTTGGCACATACCCAAAGGAATCTATACTCTTTTTTGGTAAGGTTTTGTGGGAGACAGGCTATGCTGGCGAGGATGTGGAGAAAGGGGAGCACTAATTTACTGCTGGTAGGATTGCATACTGATGCAGTCCCTAGGAAAATCAACTTAGCATTCTCAAAACTTTGAAATAGATCTGCCATATGACCCAGGTATACTACTCCTTGGCACATACCCAAAGGAATCTATACTCTTTTTTGGTAAGGTTTTGTGGGAGACAGGCTTGAACCTAGGGTGATATTGCAACTGTCAGGGTCACATGGTTTCCAGGAATCCAGGCTCTGTAATCTGAAACCCAGTATGCTAATGAGGCATCCTACCCTTTATTCTGTGATAGGACGTTAAGTCTGTTATGCTAATAGGATGATGCTAATAAGGTATCCTACTTGCTGTGCTGTGATTGGACCACTATCCCTATATAAGCTTGTGCCTTCCTGCAATAAAGCAGACCTGTGTCACTGAACCTGGTCTCCTGTGTCTGAATGTGCCTCTGCTGCCACAGTCTCCTCACCAGCCCTGGGGTCCGGGATCAGGCAGAAGCGGCGATGACAGGAGGCTGCACAGGGCAGGCAGAAGAGTGGCCTCAGCCCAGGGCGAGTGGGAGGAGCAACCTTGACGCCCATGAGAACAAAGGAGTAGCCACCACTGGTGACCGCAAGGTTTTACTTTTATTATTTTAATGTGTGTGTGTGTGTGTGTGTGTGTGTGTGTGTGTGTGTGTGTGTAAGCATGTGAATTCAAGTGCCCACAGAGGTCATAGGCACTGAATCTCCTTGGAACTGGAGTTACAGGTTTTGTGAGGTGCAAGATGTGGGTTCTGGGAACTAAACAGGTTCTTTGAAGAATAACGTGTGCGCTTAACTGTTGAGGAGTCTCTTCAGGCTTGAGACTATATTCTGCTACAGAGATGGATACTTAATAAAAATATGGTACATTTACACAATGAAATTCTAGTCAACTGTAAAGAAAAATGAAATTAACTGTTAAATGAATGGAATTAGGAAATATTATACTGAGTGAGGTAACTCAGACCCAGAAAGATAAATGCTCCATGATCTTGTGGATCTTAGCTCTGAGCCCTTAGATGTGAGTATATGACACAGGCACCATAGTTTTTGAGACAGAGACTCTCACAGATCTAGAACTTGCCTATTTGGCCAGCCTGGCTAGTTAGAGATCCTCAGGGTTTCATCTGTTCCTGCCTCCCCATCACCTGACATCCTGGATGTTTTACTTGGATCCTGGGGATCGAACTCAGACTTTGGGAAAGCACTTGACAGCAAGCACTTTACAGACTTATTTATTTCTTCAGAAAAACTTTTATGATTTTCATGTATGTTTTGTGGTACTTATGCAGAAAATTGATTAAGTACATTTTAATTTTTGCTCCAAAGATTCAGTTTCCAGAGTTGAAGTATGTTGATTGTGATACTCTGTAAATAGTAATGATTACTTATTTTTTCTGAAGATACTTATATATCTTTAAATTTATACAGAACTCTTAATGATGTGTGCATTTGAATTAACCATATTTTATATCAGAGAATAGCACTTTGAGTTAAACTACAGACATATTAACAACCCTAAGTTGGAACATAAATGGCCCAATTAATTACCATTCTTAAACTGATCCTTTTAGGGAACACTTTAAAAACTAAACTTCTAAATTTGTAATAGTAAATGTGTTTATGCATACTGATGCATAGAATATATATTTCAATATTTCATATATTCAATTCTGTTCTAGTTTAATATTTGTTGAAAATATCAAGACAAGTATAGAGTTTCTATACTACAAAATAAATTCTCAATATATTATAATTTATTAATAAATTCATAATCTTCACATTCAATAAAAATAAAAGTAGAGGTATCTTCCTTTTAATTGAAAATAGGCAGGTTTTTCAATAATGATCCCTAAACTAAAATGGTAGGAAAGGAGATAGAGATATGAGGGGTTTAAGTATGAAATCCTCTGGCTGTGCATTTTCAATTTATTTACACTGAAAACATCATCAGTTACATAAGGCATGATTATGGGAATGAGAGTTTTCCTGCCCCTGACACATTTCAGCTTCCTCAGCATACAGAAAAAGGCCTCCTTCAATTTACTGTTTCATAAAATCGGAAGAAATAGATGATGGCCTGATGCATTCAAAAATATCAGGACATGTGCAAAATCCTTTGCCATCACACTATGGCTGAATAAGTCAACAATAGCACAGTCTTTGATATAAAACATAATAAAAAAGAATAAGAATGAAAATATGGTCTTAATAGCTCTCACATGGACCTCTGTACTTGAATTCCTAGGATAAATTCTCTGAAGTTTCATCTTCCTCTTGAGGTTCCATAAGGAGAGAATTACAAGAAGAAAAGATACCAAAGACACTACAAAAAATATGAACAATCATGTTAATATGAACATTAGTAAGTAAACATTTTGAGCTTTCATAAAATTGTCACATATTTTTGCCCATAATTGATACCATTGTTAGTGTTTTGTTGAAAATGAGAAACATAGAGAAATAGAAGATCATTCCCAGGACAAGTACAAGAAGCAACTTGTGAATTCTCTGTTTCATTCACAAGAAAGAGGGATCACAGAAGCTGCCTATTTTAAAGAAATAGAAGACATCGAAGCAGATGCTTCAGGCTTTTCAGAAAAGAGAGGATGTCAAAAGTTAGGATTGCACTCTTAGAATAAAATTGTCTTGGTCATAGTTTACGTTAAAAGAGTTATGTAGAAGTATTGTCCACAGAAAAATTATCAGAGAGAAGGCCAAACATGTGAGAATAAAGTCAACCAGGGAAATCCGGTTCCTAACCAATGCTGTTTATGAATAAAATGAAAGCATTTTCAAAAATCCCCACCATAAATTCTACAACTGAAAATGTCAACAACAGTGTATCCACTTTGCTTGCCATATTAATCATAGAGAATCTCTGCCTTCATTCATTACCAACTGATGGATTACAAGCGCACAGGTGCACTCTGCTCTATCCAAAGTTGAGATGTCCAACAACTGTCTTCTTTTTTTTTTTTTCTATTATGGTCCCTGGTAGGCAGAAAGCCTACAGGCATACTCCAAATGAAGATGTTTTTAAATAGCAAAAACTACAGCTGATTTTCTTAAGGATTTCTACTTATGTTTTTTAAATTATTTATTTAATAGCCACATACTTAGAAGAAGCATTTCATTACATCAGCATTGACATATTCAATAGCTATTTTCTGAGCTAGGATGCATCTCTTACAAAACTGGATGTAAATTTTTCAGGTTTACAGTTGAATTATTACAGTTATACAATGTTGTACTCATAGATTATTACAGTTACACAATATTGTACTTAGTATAAACCCTATAAGAAATAAAATTAAATGAGGTGTTAACCTTTAAAAAAGATCTCCATTTCATTGTTAAAATACAGAGTTTCATGCAGAAAACTTCATTTTTAATGCATTGATATTAAGATGTTTGCGCATGAGTTTCTAATCTCTACATATCAGATTATTACTAGTCACAGTCGGTTACTTTCTGAGCTCCTTGACATCTTATCATGGATATAAAATCATCAGGTAGATTTCAATGATAATGTTTTTCACATCTACTAATTAACATGAAGCAAATTTTTATGCTTCTTCCTCAAATATAACTCATTTTTTTGTTAATTTTTTGTGTGTATTTCATACAGAACATCCCAAACAGCACCCTCCTGTAGCCCCTCCACCCACTGGAACCCATATACTCCATAATCCCTGTTCTTTTCCACTGTGTTGTCAGCACCCCCAGCTGTTCTCCAGTGCTTGTTCATCCACTGAATCTAGTCAGCCTATCTAGAGTTCCTTGTTTTAGGAAGGTCATTTAAAAAAGATCTCCATTTCATTTTAGAATATATTGTTCCTTGCAAAAAGACTCATTGTTTTTGCTACTAACACTGAAATATTGGCACTTGCATCTCTAATCTGCATGTATCTGATTATTACTAGTCATAATAGGTGCACTTGGATCCTTGGTGCCTGTGTATGTCTGTAAAGTCATCAGGTATATTTCAATGGTAATGTTCATCATCTCTACTAATTAGCATGATGTAAATTTCCATGCTTCCTCCTCAAATATAATACAGTTAAAAAAATTGTTGATTTTTTTGTGTGTGTGTATATCACACAGAATGTCCCAAACCATCTAATGTGACTATACACCCACTTCCCAGATACCACCCTCCCATAGCCTCCCTCCCCCAACTAGAGCCCTTAGACTCTGATATCCCTGCTACTGTCTGCTGTGTTGTCGGCACCCCCAGCCTTTCCCTACTACTTGCCCTTCTGGTGAATCTGGCCAGCCTATCTAGAGGTCTTTGTTTTAGGAGGGTCAGCGGTTCCTCATCTAGCAGTAATCAGTTGTCAATATTCCTTTAGATAAGATTGGGGTCTGCTGTTCATTTTCCCAGTTCTATGTTGGTTATACTTTCCTTCTGGGTGTTTAAGGCCATACAGTTGACCCAGACAAACCAATTTATTTTTACTCTTAAGGTTGTATGAGGATATGTTCCTCAGGGGTCACATGGGCTTTGGAGGAGCCCCTGGCTCCTATCTTTTACCAGTTCTGCCTATATGAAGGTAAGTCAAAGGTCCTGCTCGACCATGGTTGGCTTCGCTTGGAAGCATGGAGGAAATAATTCTTCTCTGTTGACCCTCCTCTTTGTAGACTGGACACTGGTTCAAGTCCATCTGGTGGGGTCTCCTCGGCCTCCTTAATTAAGAGGACAGGTGACCCACCACCATTACAGAACATTTTGAGAGATGCTTATAGTCCCTGGACCTAGTCGACCTAGGAGGTCTAGGAGCAAAAAGTGTCCTTTATGTATCTCTGATCAAATTATTATCAGTCTCAAAGTATGTCTGTTAAACATCCAAGAAGGTTAGTTCCACCAGTCTGGTACTTTTAATTACTGTGTGACACGTAGATAAATCTTGGGCAAAGCCCAGTTGTTCTCAGATAAACCTTACCTAGACATATTGTTTCTTGATCTGCTATGTATAATTTGTCAGGAGGTTGTAGGAGTAATATGGTTCCCTCTGGTTTTCCAAACTAGCTAGGCATTGTTTATCTCTCACATTGTCTCACCCCTCCATCATGGTTTCCCCACTTAATGTGCCCCAATTTCCCCCATTTCTCCCTTAAGAATACCCTTCTCCTACGGTCTTACCTCTCTTGATCTCTGTCTTTTCCTTTATCTCCTAGATTCTTGTATACACTTCCCTCCTCCCTCCCTTAAACTAACGCAATTTTTATCCATAATCTCCCTTATTAAGGCCTGTTGCCTACTGTTCTTCTCTTTCAGGTTCTTTCTTTACCTTTACTCCCGTGTTCCCTTTCCATTATCCTGGTTCCTATAGTTATGTCTGGTTACATACTCATTTATCAGGGTCTGGTTCTAGGATCCACATATGAGGGAGAACATATGTCAATTTTTTTTTCTGAGTCTGTGTTACTTCACTTAGTATAACAGTTTCTAGTTCCATCCATTTACCTGCAAATTTCATGATTTCATCTATCTTTACTGCTAAAACTCCATCGTATAAATGATAAATATGGATAAAAATTGGGTTAGTTTAAGGGAGCAGGGAGGGAAGGGTATACAAGGAACCTAGAGGATAAAGGGAAAGAAGGAGCTCAATAGAGAGGGGATAATAAAGTAGAAAGGTTTACCACATTTTCATTATCCACTCGTCAGTTGAGGGACACTTAGGTTGCTTCCATCTCTCAGCTATTGTGAAAAGAGCAGCAACAAACATGCATGTACAAGTGTCTCTGCAATAGGATGAGTTCTTTGGGTATATGCCAAGGAGTGGTATAACTTGGTCAAATGGTAGGTTCATTTGTAGTTTTTTAAGAGTTCTCCACACTGCTTTCCATAGGGCTTGAAACAGTTTGCAGCCCCACCAACAGTGGATGAGTGTTCCCCTTTCCCCACATCCTCTCCAACATTTGGTATCATTTGTTCTCTTCATCTTAGCCAGTCTGAATGGGGTAAGATGAAATATTAAAGTGGTTTTATTTTGCATTTCTTTAATTATTAGTGATGTTGAACATCTTTTAAGATGTTTCATAGCTATCTTTACATCTTATTTTGGGAACTCTCTGTTCAGCTCCTTATCCCATCTTTTAATTGGGTTACTTCTTATCTTGATTCTCTGTTTTTTGAGTTCGTTATATATTCTGGATATTAAACCTCTGTCAGATTTGTCACTGGTGAAGATTTTCTCCCATTCAGTGGGTCTTTTGTTCACTTCCCTGGTACCCTCCTTTGATGTACAGAAGCTTGTCTTAGTTTAATGAGGTCTCATTTGTTAATTATTTCCCTTATTTCCTGAGCAATTGATGTCCGGTTTAGAAAATCCTTTCCTACATCTATATCTTGTAGGTTTTTCCCAATGTTTTCTTCTAACAGTTTCAGAGTTTCAGGCTTTA
>NW_008328083.1:248017-249502 GCF_000622305.1 Nannospalax galili
GACCTCCAGTTTTGTCAACACCATTTGCTGAACATGCTGTCTTTCCTCCAGTGAATATTCCTGGCCTCTTTTTCAAATATAAGATGGCTGAAATTGCAATTACTCATATTTGGGTCTTCAATTTTGTTCCATTGATCTATTGGTCTATTTTTGTGCCAGTACCATGGTGTTTTTATGACTATAGCTCTGTAATCAGATTAAAATTTAGTATAGTAATCTCCCAGGCATTGCTCTTAGTTCTCAGTGTTGTTTTGGCTATTGGAGGTCTTTTGTGCTTCCATATGAATCTTATGATTGTTTTTCCAATTCTGTGAAAAATTTCATGGGTATTTTGATTGGCATTGTGTTGAATCTATAAATGACTTTTGGTAGGATGGTCATTTTCACAATATTAATTCTTCCAATCCATGAGCGTGGGAGGGCCTTCCATCTTCTGATGTCTTCCTCAATTTCTTTCTTTAGGATTTAAAATTTTCCTTGTAGAGCTCTTTAAATTCTGCTAACCCAGTTAACCAAAAGAAAGAAAGAGAACCTCCAAATCAACAAAATCAAAGATGAAAGGGGAAACATCACAACAGACATCAGAAAGATACAGAACATTATAAGGGAATACTTTAAAAACCTATATGCTGCAGAATTCTATCAGAGTTTTAAAGAAGACCTACATCCAATACCACTTATTTTTTTCAAAAAAGATATGGAGGGAGACTTCCAAATTCCTTCTATGAAGCCAGCATCACTCTAATACCAAAGTCAGGCAAAGGTACAACCAAAAAAGAAAACTATAGACCCATATCCTTAATGAACATAGATGCAAAAATTCTCAACAAGATACTTGCAAACCACATACAGACACACATCAAAAAGATCATCCACCATGATCAAGTCAGCTTTATCCCAGAGATGCAGGGATGGTTCAACATATGTAAGTCAATAAATGTCATAAATCATATAAATGTGCTCAAAGACAAGAACCACATGGTCATCTCAATAGGTGCAGAGAGGACTTTGACAAAATTCAACATGCACATATGTTCAAAGTCCTGGAGGGAATTGGACTGGAGGGAACATACCTCAACATAATTAAAACCATATATAACAAACCCACAGCCAACATCATTCTACATGGAGAAAAACTGGAAGCATTCCCATTGAAATCAGGAACCAGACAAGGCTGTCCACTATCTCCACTTCTCTTTAACATAGTACTTGAAAATCTTGCAAAAGCAATGAGAAGAGAAGGAAATTAAAGGAGTAATAATTGTTAAAGAAGAGATCAAATTATCCCCTTTTGCAGATGATATGATATTATAGATAAGAGATGCCAAAAATTCCACCCAAAAACTCAGAGAAATTATTAACATGTTCAGTAAAGTGGCAAGTTACAAAATTAACCTACATAAGTTTGTAGCCTTTCTGTATACCAATAACAAACAATCAGAGAAAGAGCACATGGAAACACCCCCCTTCACAATACCATATATA
>NW_008328083.1:249685-308781 GCF_000622305.1 Nannospalax galili
GGTTTAGTTTTGGTGGTTCCCATGCCTTTAGATATCCATCCATTTCTTTTAGGTTTTCAAATTTAGTAGCATATAGGATTTTAAAGTATTCCCTTATAATGTTCTGTGTATTTCTGGTGTCTGTTGTGATGTTTCCCCTTTCATCTCTGATTTTGTTGATTTGGAGGTGCTTTCTTTCTTTTGGTTAATTGGGCTAGCAATCTGTCAATCTTGTTTATCTTTTCAAAGAACCAGCTCTTGAAATTGTTGATTCTTTGTATTGTTTTCTTTCTTTCAATTTCATTAATTTCTGCCCTGATTATTGTTATTTCTTCTTGTCTGCTGGGTATGGGTTTTGTTTGCTGTTGCTTTTCAAATGTGTTGAATTGCAACGTTAAGGCATTTATTTGTGTTCTTTCCTATTTTTTGATGTAGGCACATAGAGCTATAAACTTCCCTCTAAGTACTGCTTTCAGCGTGTCCCTGAGGTTTTGTTGTGTTTATCCTTTTCATTTAGTTCCAGGAATACTTTTATTTATTTCTTAATTTATCTTTTGACTCATTCATCATTCAGGACTGTGTTGTTTAATTTCCATGTGTTCATGTGGTGATTACGGCTTCTTCCAGTGTTGACTGTAAGCTTTACTGCATTGTGGTCAGATAGAATGCGTGGAATTATTTCAATCTTTTTTTATTTTTAAGGCAGATTTTTTTAATCCCCCATTGCTATTGCACTGGTTATATTTTACATATGAAAATTTGCACTGGAATTTGACTCTTCATTTTCTAACATGTAAAGTAGAGATACACTTAAAAAGAAGTTTCCAGCATCATTTCTGCATTTGTTCCATTCATCATCACTTGACTAGGTCTAATGTCTGTAAACCGAATTAATCTCCATTTCCAGTCTCAGTCAAGAAGTTCATTTAAATAAACACCCAAACTTTAACAAAATGGAGAAAGCCTACATTCTATTCTTACAATAAAAACTTTACAACCCATAGGAGTTTTCAAATATGTCACAAATTGTTTGCAAGGCTGATGATCTGAGCTAGGCCCCTGGGACCTATAATATGGAATGAAATGATGAACTCCTCTGACTTGTCCTCTGACTCCCTACCCCCAGACATACACATACACAAAATAAATAAATAAGTATAAAATAATATTAAATAAATAGAAAATATAATACTACTAGGCAATCAGAAATGGACAGGAGTGGATAGGATGTCAGTTCAGGTCACCAAAATCAAGGCTCCAAGGAAGAGATTTATGCTGTTCTCAAATTTGGTCAAAGAAGCTTCATTTTACAGTAGGTGGTGGTCAATTTTTTAATTGGGTTGTTTTTTCTCTTTTGATGCTTAGTTTCATGAGTTCTTTGTATATTCTAGATAGTAATCCTCTGTCTGATGTGTAGTTGGCAATTTTTTTCCCATTCTATAGGTTGCCTCTTCACTCAAATGATGTCCATTGCTGTACAGAAGCCTTTTATCTTCATCAGCTCCCATTTGCCAGTTGATCTTATTGCCTCTGCAATCAGATTCTTGTTCAGAAAAATCCCTTCCTGTACTTCTAATTTCCAGTGTATTCCATACTTTCTCCTCTATCAGATTCAAGGTATTAGGTATTAGATTGTATGTTTAGGTCTATTATTCATTTGAAGTTTAGTTTGTCCAGAGTGAGAGATAGGGGTCTAATTTTATTCTTCAACATGTAACTATCCAGTTCAACCAGCACCATTTGTTGAACATAATGTCTTTTCTCCAAGGCTGTAAGTGCATACACATCTGAATCCTCACTTTTCTCTCTCTTTGCTCAATGTGTCTGTATTTATGCCACTACCATGCTGTTTTTATTACTATGGCTTTGTAGTATAATTTGAAATTAAGGATGGTAATACCATGTGTGTCTTGGTGCCCATAGAGGCTGAAAGAGGGCATCAGATACCCTAGAGCTAGAATTACAGGCAGTTGAATATCATACTATGGGAATGCTGGGAACTGAACTCATGTTCTTTGTAAGGGCAACAAATCCTCTTAACTACTAAGCCATCTCTCTAGTCCTACAACCACCATTTCATCATGCTTGGAGATTCTATAGGTGGATTCTTTGTATGGAATAAAATAATGTCTTCTTTTTAGTTTCTCAGTGTATTTCTACCTGGCTAATAATACTGTAGCTGATCAGTACAATCAGCCTGGTGTTGATACCTAGCAAAGGCCTTCTTCTTGCATTACAACATGGTAATAAGCAGACATATGTGGATAAAAAGCACAGGTTTTAGAATGAAAACAAATTAGTGAATGAAGAAAATCCTATTTGCTGCATAAAAACCTGTTTTAATGAGAATTAATTTAGTGTCACTCAAGTTGATATACATCTTAGGGTGCATAAATATCTTCTGAGTGTAGAGGTCCTACAGCCACACCTTACTCTAGTTCTTAAATTCTAAGCACTGTCTCTCTAGAACTCACCTTTGGAAATTAAATCATCACTTAATGAAGATATTGGGAAGTATTATACTTTGCATAGAGTTACCAGATAAAAACAATGGTACTCAATACTATTTTATTTGAATTTCAAATACCCTTTGTAGTTGTTGTTTTATTTAATTTAAAATAATTTTAATTGATTCTTTGTGAATGTCATACAACGTATTTGATCATATTCTTACCCCCTCCCCAGTCTCCACACTCATCTTATTACAGTAGACTTTGTGTCTCCTGTAATTTTTTGAAGGTATAACTGGTCAATTTTTGTTCTCTAGATGCTGTTAAAGTGTGAGTCATTCCCTCGGAGTTTGGTCAGCCTATCTGGGATAACACTATTAAAGAAAACAATCCCCCTTCCCCTTCAGTATCAATCGCCACTAGTTCCTCAGCCGACCCTGAGGATTCTTGCCCACCTCCCACATTTATGCTAGGTTTGTGCCTTGGGGCTTGCAGAGGTGTTGTACACTGTCACAATCACTATGGTTTCATCACTGCCCTGTTGTGTTCAAATAGTTCTGTTTTCTTCTATTTAAGGACAGCCTCTGGCTCTTACAGTCCTAACTCAATATGTCTACATTGATTCCTGGCCTTCAGAGGAAAGCATGTAGTATACATGTCACACTGAGGACTCAGCAATATATAATGTCTTTTTCTTTGAATATTGGCTTGCTATGGGTCTCTGTGTTAATTTTCATCTGCTGCTGAAAAGCTTCTCAGTTGAGAGATCCACTAACATGACAAAACCAAGCTGGTACTGATCTCAAAGCTTCATCTCTACTGGCTAGCTTTCATAGTGTTATAAGTTGCTATGCTTGAAGGGAAAAGCAGTCATCAGCCTCACGCAGCTAGGAAGCATGTCACAACAATAACAACTGAAGTGGCAAGACATGCCAAGTGGTACGACAATGACATGAATGTTCTAAGAGCAAACAGCCACTTTCTCATTGGATATAAAAATTAGTTCGCTAAATGGAGGCCATGAGTAGCACTGTTATCACTGTTATCAGGGCCAAGAAGTTCAGGCTATACAGGTCACAGGCCATGGGGGAGAAACTACCATGAGTAATCAGCTAAATGGACATCATATTAAACTGACATCTAGTGACTTGTTACGCACATAGATAGAAATCTTCTTCATCCTCGACTGCACAAAATATTCTTACATAAGACAGGATAAAGAAATAAAAATCTTTATTGGTGGACTTCATCATATTTAAATATTCTTTTTGAAATACAGTATAAATAAAATGAAATGGCCACCAACAACCTAGGACAAAATATATGTTATGAAAGAGCAAATTGTAGACTCTATAAAGATGAGTTAAAGCTGAATAATAAAATGCTAAGACAATGAATCAAATGAAAGAACTGGTAAGTTTGTGAAAAATGATACACGAAAGCCAGACACATGAAAAAGTTAACCACCGTTAGGTGATATGAAGACATTAAAATCACAGTAAGATACAATTGCACCCTAACTGGAATGGACAAAACCAGCTTTTATATTAGTCCTATTTCTAATAAGGGCCAAATTTTCACCCACAAGAAGAGTTTTCTTAAATATGATGTGCGCATTCTAGTATGCAAGAATACTTCTCAAGAATCACACTCAGCACCAAACCATTGCTGTGAAAGAAATTCAGAGGAACTTCAAAAGCATTATGTTGCACTTGAGAATATCTATACATAACATACATTTTCCATTAGTACCATCATAAAGCATTTTAGAAATCAAAGAACTGTATAGATTTAACCAAAGCAGGCACGTAGTCATTTTGGTGGAAGAGATGGCTAAAGGAAGGTGGGAACACAAATTGATGTTAGGGGTCATATAAGTATCACATATCATCAAAACATTAAGCATGGAAATTTTCATATATTATTGTGTATAAGTTATGCTTGAATGATTAATTTTAAAAGGCAGAAAATAAACTATGCATGTACATGCACGCAAAATAGCTAAAACTAAAAGTCAATGGTTTATGTGCAGTTACCTAAACATTTAATCTTTTTAATTTTTTTTTTTTTTGTCTTTTTGAGACAGGGTCTCCCTGTAGCCCCAGCTGTCCTGGAACTCACTATGTAGACCAGGCTGGCCTTGAACTCACAGAGATCCGCCTGCCTCTGCCTCCCAAGTGCTGGGACTACAGGCATGAACCACACGCCCAGCTTAAATTTTAAACATTTTATTTATTTTTATTTTATGTGTATGAGTGTATTGCCTGCATGTATGTGAGTGCACTGTATCATGCAGTGCCACGGAGGTCAGAAGAGGGCTTCAGATTACCCTGGAAAGGAGTTAAGGACAGTTTGTAGCCGCCATGTGGGGGCTGGGTATCAAACCTGGATCTTCTGCAGGAGCAGTCAGTGCTCTTAACCACAGAGCCATCTCTCCAGCCCCCATTTAATCATTTTAAATGTCCTCATTTTATCCATGCTAGTAAAAGTCACATATCCAAACTCCCCCTAGTTATGTTCCAAATTACCTTTCTAATTATCATAATTAAATCCACAACTGACTAAAATACACATTATAATAAAATAATTATCTCAAAGATCTATACAGTGAGTTATTTACCATTAAATTACCAGCCAACAGATTGGGGTTTATAATTAACATCAAGATATAATGGATGTCTATAAATCTCAAAGTCTGAAAAGATTTCCTCAGGTAAGTATGAATTGTTTGATAATAAAGAACTACACATTGTGATTATTCTCTTACGTAAGATGATATCAGATAAATCACATAGGTTCCATTTATAAAAATTTTAATACAACATGTCTAGTTTGTTTAACATTTTCCTTTTTCTTCTTATATTTGTTAGTTTTGAACCTGTGGTCTTGTTCATGCCTGCCTAGATCTCTACCACTGAGTCAGTCCATCACTTTTAATAACATGCTGTTTGAATCCCTCAAGGAACTATGAGTTTCTAATATTTTAGCCAAAACCTCAGCTTCCTCGGCAATAAAAGACAGGCCTGCCTTAATTTAGGGTTCCCTAAAATCAAGATAAGTGAGTGACTTGAGGGGTAGAAGAGCCCAAGAGTCAGGCAAAACATGAGGCCTATTCTATTCTGATGGGTTTGAGAGAGCCATGATATAAAAAGTGACATGAAGTAGGTGGCATAGAGCAGCAGAAATGAGACGATAATTCTCAGGGCACTCTTGTGGGCCTTGGTACTGGGGTCTCTGTGTCCTTTGGAATTGAACTGCATCCTCCGGAGATGTATCCACAGGGAGTAGATTAGCAGGAGAAAAGAGACCAGAGCCACTGTAAATGGTACCAGGGAGAACACAATCATCGTGAATGTGGCCAGCTCTGAAAACCTTGCAAAGGCACTTACTTTGACATTCCAAGTCGTGTTTGTCTCATATTGACGCATCCAGTCTTCCGTATACTTGTTCATCTGTATTACATTGAGCAGCAAGAAGACCAAGTTTCCCAAAAGGATCATCACAAGCACTTTCTTTACTCTCCACTTCAGATAGAGAAAAACAGGCCTGGAGAAACTGGCTATTTTGAGCAAATAAAAGATGCTGAGGATGGTAGCAAGCCAGAGACTGAAGTGATTGGAGAAAACCCAGGGAAATATAAAAGCTCTTAATTCTGTTCCCACCATAAATGAATATGAATCCATCACAACTTTAAACCAACTGTGTAATATTTCCCAGATTACTAGAATTCTGGAAAGCGCCAAGAAAACCAGGATTTGGTCAACTAAGGAAAGCTTTCTTCTCATTACATAGTCCATGCAGTTTATCAGCACTATGAATCCATTGCTAAGATTCCCAAATATGAACTCTGCAGCCATGATGACTGTGAAGGTGCTATGCAGGGCACTGCCCATGTCCAGGCACAGAACACTCACTGCTGGCTCTTTGCTGAATGAAAATGATTTATGTGTTCAGAGATGCACAGCTAAGATTTTCTTCCTTTTCTTTCTTTTACTTCTGTAATCATTGACCTCAAGTAAATGAGAGTATCGAAGGCTTGTTAGTTACTCTGCAAATGCTCCTGTTAAGTCTTTATTTTTTCTCCAGTTTCTCTGTTAAGGCTAAGATATTATACCCTTGCAAGAGGACGGAATACAGCACACATGGTTGTAAAGTACATTCAGTCACACTTGCCAAAATGCAAATGAAGGTGTCTTCTCTTTCATTGCTTTCTAGTATTTGCATTGTATCTGCTTAAGAAAATTTGGTTGCAGCAGCTCTTGATTTCTAAATTCTGCTTCATCAAATATGTAGGTAAAAGCATTTTGTTTTTCACAGCATTGCCACTGAGAATTTAGAAAACATTCGTGAGTCTTCAGTTACTTACAGAGGTGCACACCCTTCTTTCCACACCTGAGATGCAGAGAAGCTCATGTACAAAACTTGAGGCTTCCACTTCCCTTGCCTTTGGTCATTCTTGCCACTCTGAGTGACCACATGCTTTTCTACTCAAGGTTTGTCACAACCCTGAGAGACCGCATATATTTACTTTTAGCTACTCACCTGCCACACGCATTTCTTTCCAAATAAAAGAATTTTAAAACATACATGTAAAAGTATTATGAGGAGCTAGTAACAAAATAGAATTATGTTATAAATTTCACAACTGAAACCCAAGGAAGAGATGTACATTATGAAGAGACAGTCTCCTCTCCCCTACACTCTTAAACAATACAGGAAAATGGAAGAGAGTCAACAAAATCCTGACTTTCCAGAGCTTCGATACATCATGTAAATAAAATATGCACCTATTTTTTTTTTGGTGAAGGCTATTAATATTTTATGTAGTGAATTTGTGATTAGGATTGCTTACATAAGCATGAGTGGAGGCTATTTACTGGAGTATGGGAAACTTACCATTGACTACATCACTGAAAAAAATTATATCTGTTCTAGTTTGCTTTCTGTTGCTGTGATAAATCATTCTGAATTAAAGCTACTTGTAGAAGAAAGGGTTTATTTGGCATATACTTCCAGGTTAAAATCCATCATTGAGGGAATTAAGGGAAGGAACTCAAGCAGGAACTAAAAAGAAACCATAGAAGAATGCTGCTTATGGGCACACGCTCTCATTCATGCTCAGTGAGCTTTCTTACACGACCTTGGATCACCTGCTCAGGGGTGGCACCATCCACTAGGCTAGGTTTTCCCACATCAATTAATGATTAAGATATTTCTCCCCAGACAGGTCAACTGGCCAATCTGATCTGATAAAGTAAATCCCTCAACTGAGGTTACTTCTTGACAGATAGCTTTATGTTTTTGTTGAGCTGACCCCCGAAACTAACTAGGAAGACTCCCATCTGCCAGCACTCATCAACTGTTAATAGGTCCTCGGGTTGGAATGGTGATACATGAGTCCTTTAAACTTCAGTAATGGAAGATTGACAGCACAATTTCATGCAGGTTTTCTGCAGGTAACCATGTTTGCTGTAAGTGTCTATGTACAACAACATGTTATGTCCAGGTGACAAGGTTTTGTAGCAAGTCTCCCCACCCTCTGACTCTTATATTCTTTGTCCCTCTTCCCTGATGCTCCCTGAGCATTGGAGGGAGTGAAGTAAATGCCATGTGTATTGTGAGTGCTCAACAGATAGTTATTATCAGCACATTATCTACTTCTGAGTCTCTGCTTTAACTACCTCCCTCTGCAAACAGAAACTTCTCTCACCTAGCCTAGGACCAGAAATAATCTGAGTGTATAGACATTTAAAAGACAATTAAGACTAAGTCTAAACTACACATGTCTGTTTTTTAAAATATTTTATTATTTTTATTTTATGTGTATGCATGCATTGCCTGCATGTAGGTAAGTGCACCCGTGTCATGCAATGCCTGTGGAGGTGAGAAGAGGCTCTCAGAGCCCCTGGGACTGGAGTTACAGACAGTCATTAGCTGCCATGTGGGTGCTGGGATTCAAACCCAGGTCTTCTGCAAGAACAACCAGTGTTCTTAACTGCTGAGCCATCTCTCCTACACCTAGACATGTCTGTTTAATGATACAACAGTAATACGTTCTTCATTAGAGCCTATGACCTCTCAAATCTTGGACTATTGGCCAGATTTAAGGTACCAGGCATGAATTTCTGCTGTGGAGCAAACCACAATTCCAATCAGAAAGCAGTTAGTTACTCCTCAAACTGTCGTGTCAGTAACACATCAGTGAGGACATAATCTTGCCTGGCTAGTCAGCAGCATAGCACACAGGGTCCATGGCTGAGTGAGGCCATTTATGAGCTTCCTCTCTAGCAGCCAACACAACACCTTCTGGCAATATGGAATTTTAGTCAGCAGGAGGAGATCTTCCAGGTCATTTCTAGCTTGATTTCTCTGTTTTTCAACCAATGTTCATGGTATGCTCAAAAATAGGTTCTTATTATTCAGTTCTGTTGGACAACCAAGAACAAAGGTGAGAGCTTACATTGTTTTCTATATTGACCTTATTGACCAACAGTTCATAGGGAAGTATCTTATACCTGAAATTGAGATTTTCTTTTAATAAAAGACGACTTCTGGGAAAAATAATTATCCATCCATATAATATACTTCCCTCCAAACTTTTTTAAATTTCATTTTTAAACTATCTTTATGCAAATTAATGATTTTCCATGTTTTTTATATATCTTTTTTCTGCTAACCCTCTCTTTCCTCTGTCCCATCTACCTGTCTCCATCCCTGCTTAAAGCGTTCCATTCCCAGTTTTCTTGATCTCTTAGTGTTCATACTGTGCATTCTACTATCATTTTACCCCAAATAATTTCTACCATTTTCATGGCACCTTTCTAGTTTCCTAATTCTCCAGATAGTCACTCGTTCCCAGTAAAACACACAAATATAAATTTCAGTCCTAGAATGCACATATGGAAAAGAACAGGTGACGTTTGCCTTTCCTATTCTACATGATCAAAGAATGCTTTCCCATTCCGTGCACATTTCTGCAAATGTCATAATTTAATTTTCCATTGCATCTGAATCAAATGTCACTCCATAAATGAACCATATTTCATTATCCATTCATGAGTTGAAGGGCATCTAGATTGATTCCATTTCCTAGTTGTTATTGTGACTTGAACAGCTATGAATGTTGATGTGCAACCATCTCTGTGGCAGGATAGGAAGTTCTTTCACAAATACCCAGGACTGATGTAGGTAAATCGTATGATCATTCTACTTTAGCTTTTTGAAAATCTTCTTCATTGATTTCCATAGTTGGTACATCAGTTTCCCCTCACACTAATAGTTAATAAGGTTCCCCATGGTCCAGATCCTAACCAACTTTCATTACTAGTTGATTTGTTAATGACAGCCATTCTGACTGAGAACTAATCTCTAAGTAAATTTGATTTTCATTTATTGGGTGGCTAAGGGTGTTGAACACATTTTAAAATATATATTCACCATTCATTTTTATTTTTTGACATTTTTCTGTTCAGTTCCTGTGGCGGTTCAAATGAGGAATGTCCCCCATAGGCTCAAATATTTGGACCCTCAATCCACAGTTGATGTCACTGTTTGGGGGTGCTATTGATCCTTTAGGAGGTGGAGCCTTGCTGGATGAAAACCATAAAAAAGTGATCTTTGAGCGTCTACAGTCTTGTCCCACTTCCGGTTTGTTCTGTTTTCTTCATTCTTCTGGATGAAGGTGTAATCCATCAGCTTCCTAATCTAGCTGCCTGCTTCCAAGCCTTCCTCACCATATGGACTGTCTCTTTCAAATTGTAAATAAAAATAAACTCTGCTAAGTTGCTTTTGGTCATGGTGTTTTAGCACAGCTATAAAAAAGTAGCTAATACAGATATTGGTACCAGAGAGTGGGCTGCTGCTGTGAAAAGTGTATGGTTTTTTTCCTATGTTTTTAAAAGCTTCTAGAGTACTAGGTCTCTATATAACCTTTTCAAAAGGGCTAGTTATCCCTCCCATTCTCCTCCCCACTTAACCCTTCCTAGTCTACTCTGCACCTATCTCCCTTTATATGATTATATCCAATCTCCCCTCCCTAGAAGCTTTCCTCCATCACATAACTCCTAAATGGTTTCTTGACATCTCTAGATTTTCCAGTTAAAACACGCATATTTAAAGTTACAAAGGCAGCACCCACATATGAGAGTGAACATGAGATGTTTGTCTTTCTGGGTCTGCGTTATCTCACTCAGGATGATCACTTCCATTTCCTTGCATTTACCTGTAAATTTCATGATTTCATCATTTTCAAAAATATTTATTATATTTGTTTTATTTGTATTCTCATGTATTCTCTGCATATATTTAAGTGTACCCATGTCATACAATGCCCGTGGGAGACAGAAGATGGCTTCAGGTCTCCTGGAACTGGAGTTACAGATGATTGTCAGCCACCATGTAGGTTCTGGGATTCGAACCCAGGTCTTCCGTAAGAACAGCCAGTGCTCATAACCACTCAGCCATCCCTCCAGGGCCTGATTTTATCTTTCTAAAACAGATGGAGAGTATTCCATTTTATAAAAGTGTCATATTTTAATCATCCATTCATCATTTGAGGGCCATCTTGATTTTTTAAAATTACCTGATTATTGTGAAAAGAACAGCAAAGAACGTAGATGAACAGGTATCTGCAGTAGGATGTAGAGTCTTTTAAGTTGCTGCCCGAGAGGTAGTCAAATCATCAGATGGATCTAATTCTAGCTTTTGGAGGAGCCTCCAAGCTGACTTCCAAAGTAGCTGTACCAATTTTTTTTCCACTAGCAGTGGATAATTATTTTTATTTCTTCCCTTCTCACCATCATTTGTCATCCTTTGTTTATTTGAATCTTAGCCAATCCAATTGGGGTAAGATGAAATTTCAAAGTTTTAATGTGCATTTCTCTATTGACTAAAAACCATTAACATTAAAAAAAACGTATTTTTTTTTAATTTTTTGTGTATAAGTTCTTGCCTGCATGTATTGAAATGCGTCTGTGTCATGCAATGTATGCAGGGGTGAGAAAAGCATGTCAGATTCCCTGGAACTGGGATTAAGGATGGTTGTTAGCTGCCCTGTGGGTGCTGGGAACTGAACCTGGGTCCTCTTCAAGGGAGCCCATACTGTTAACTGCTGAAACATATTTGCAGCCCTCAATGAACATTTTTTAATCTTAATTTTACTTTTTAAATTTTTTATGTTTCTGTGTATTGCCTGATGTATGTAATGCACCAATAATAAGTATAATGCGTATTCCATGAAGGTCAGAAAAAGCTTTGGATCCCCTGGGACTGAAATTATAGACAGTAGTTGCCTCCATGTGGTTTCTGGGATTTGAACCCATGTCCTCTGCAAAAGGAGTCAGTGCTCTTAAACACTGAATCATCTCTCCAGTCCCCAAAGTTTGATTTAATTAATTTATATTTATTTTCTAGGTGTGAGAGTTTTGCAGTCAAGTATGGAAGTACACTTCATATGTTCAATGCCTGTGGAGGCCAGAAGAGGGCATCAGATCCCCAGGAACTGGAATTATGAAAGATTAGTCACCTCCTGCGTGCTCAGAACTGAACCCAGATCCCCTGCAAGAGCAGCAGTGTTCTAAACTGGTGAGCCATCTCTCCAGCCCCAATTAATAATATTAAAAGTTTTTCTTAGTCATCAGGCTTCACCATTTGAGAAATCTGTTTACTTCCTTGGTCAAATTCTTAATTGGGTTGTTTGTTTTTTGTTTAGCTGTATGGGTTCCTTGTATGTTTTAGATATTACCCTTCCAACTAGTGTATAGCTGATAAAACTGTTTTGCTTTCTATAGGATGCCTTTTCACTCAAATGATGGTGTCTGTTGCTGTACAGCAGCTTTTTGATTTCATGAGTCCCATGTGTCAGTCCTTGATCTTATTGCCTATGCAATCAGATTCCTGTTCATAAAATCCTTTCCTGTACTTCTAAATTCCAGTGTATTCCCTACTTTCTCCTCTATCAGATTCAAGGTATCAGGTTGTATTTTGAGGTCCATTATTTTGAAGTTTTGTTTTGTGCAGAGTCAGAGATAGGGGTGTAATTTTATTCTTCTACATGTAGCTATCTAGTTTGACCAGTGCCATTTGTTGAACATCTTTTCTCCCGTGCTTGGATATAAGAACATAGAGTGAGAACTGAACCCTCAGTTCTCTTCCAGCTCTCAATGTGTCTGTATTTATACCACTACCATTCTGTTTTTATTACTATGACTCTGTAGTATAATTTGAAATCAGGCATGGTGATGACTCTAGTGTTTCATCTTTTGTTCAAGATTGTTTTGGCTATACTGAATTTGTGCTTCTGTATGAAATTTGAGGTTATAGTTTGAAATCCTGGGAATTGTATTACAATGTTAATGGGGATTGTGTTGAATCTGTTGATTGCTTTTTGTGGGATGGCTACTTTAACAGTATTAATCCTATCTATCCATGAGCATGGGAAGCTTTTTAATCTTCTGATATCTAATTTAATTTCTTCAATGCCTTAAATTTTTATTATCCCAGTGTTTTCTTTAGTTATATTTATTACAAGTTTTGAATTTTGAGGCTGTGTTGAATGGGATTGATCCCCTGGTTTATTTCTCAGTATGTTTTTTCTTGTTCTGTAAGTATGCTACTGATCTTTACACGTTAATTTTGTATCCTGCTGGTTTACTGAAAGTGTTTGCCAGCTCTACTGGTTTCTGGTGGCATCTTTACCATCTGTTATATATGGAATCATATCATCTTCAAATATGAATACTTAGACTTCTTTCTTTTCTCTTTGTGTCTCTTTTATTGGTTCACTTAACATTTTTCTTTCAGTAAAACTTCAAGCACTACATTAACTAGAATAGAGAAATGGACCTCTTTGTCGTATTTCTGGTTTTATTGGAAATATTTTGAGTTTTCCTCCACTTAGCATGATGTTTGTTGTGGGCTTATATATTATACATTGTCCTTATTTGCTGAGTTAAGTCCTCTGTATCCCTAGAATCTCCTTGTCTTTTCTCATGGAGATATAATGATGTTGGATTTTGTTCAAGGGCTTTTCTGCATGTAATGAAATAATTGTAAGGTTTCTGTTCTTGAGACAATTTTGTGGAATACATCTTATTCATATGTATGTTAAATTTCCCTTGTGTCTCTAGTATGAAGCCAACTTGATCGTGGTGAATGAGCTTTCCATGTGTGCTTGATTTTGCTTGTAAGTATTTTAGTGACCATTTTTGCAACTATGTATCAGGAAGATTGATTAAAATATTCTTTCTTCTTTGGGGTATTGTCTGGTTTTGGTATCAGAGTAATACTTCATATAAATAATTCAGAAGTGCACTCTCGTTTTTATTTTATGGAATAATTTGAGAAGTATTTGGTGTTAGTTCTTTGAAGATCTGTTCGAATTATGTGCTGAATTCATCTTACAATGGGTTCGTTTTAGTTGATAGATTTTAATTACTCTTTCTCTCAGTGGTTTTTATGGGTCTATTTAAATCATTTATTTCATCTTGCTTTAATTCTGATGTATGCTATATATATGTAGAACGTCATCCACTTCTATTAGAGATCTCTGTTAAGTGGAATAGGATTTTTATTTTTTTATTTTCATTTTGTGTGTATGAGTGCTATGCCTGCATGTTTGTAAGTGTACCTGTGCTGTGCAATGCCAATGGAAGACAGAAGAGGTTGTTCAATCCACTGGAACTGGAGTTACAGACAGTTGTTAGTCACCATATGGGTACTGTGAATTGAACCCATGTCCTCTGCAAGAACAGCCAGTGCTCTTAACCGCTGAAACATCTGGCACATATATTTTTAAAATATCTCTTTATAATTTTCCAAATTTCCTCTGGGTATGTCGCAAGTGTTTCCGTTTTCATTTCTGATTCTATTATTTTGGTGTTTCTCTTTTGATTAATTTGACTAAAGGTTTGTTAATCCTGTTAATGTATAAATGGAGTAAGAATCACTTACTAAAGTGGGCTTTGCTATATGGTTTAAGCTCTTACACTAATAGTCTATTGCAGAATGCGTGTATTTTACTCAATTATGTTTGTAGCATTCCAATTATGAAGCAAGTATTCAACGTCTAGGGTTAATTACAATTTCCTTAACAAATGCATGGTAACCAGGATACTTCTCATCTTGAAGGAAAAGAATAACACATAGCACTAGGGCCTAGGTCAACCAAGAAATTTATGCTATTGTATATAACCTATATGCTTCGACTCTGTCTTTCAGGAAGATTTCATTTTGTCAACTACAAAAACACTGATAATCTTCGGTTTTCAATGTAAAGACTGTTTTCATCACCAAGAAAGATTTTTTTTTTAATGTATGCTTGTGAGTTTTATATCTTAAGAAAAAGAGAAACCGTGGAAGAAAGCTTTATTCAGTTCTCAAACAGTGGAGAAGCTGGACCATTATTTACGAAGTACCCTATTAACATGAGGAAACTGAGGAGACAGAAGTTTGTTTGGAATGATCATGAGTGCAAACAGACTGACAACAGAAAAGTGTCTGGGTATATCTTGAGATCCTCCAGGAACCTGGGTGCCACCTCATTGGCCCTTCTTTTAATTTTATATTTCTATTCATGATTCATGGTAGGTTTCTTTAGGTATTAGGGATTGAAAATAGTCTATGACTAAAGCTAAATTTAGCCTACCTTTTTTGATCAAAGCGTTTCTCGATGTCTATGAGGTTAAAATCATGATTCACAAGTTAAACAGTGCAGAGATAAAAATGCAAGAACAAAATCAGGAATTTTTCCCAGCAACGATTTCCCTGGATGTTCTACATTTTATTTTAAAAGAGTACATAGTTTCATTTAGTAAAGTTCATTGTTATTTATTTTGATAAGCTCATGCCAAGAGCAAACCTTCATGTTAAACAGCCATTTCTTCTTTTGTTGTTGTTTATGTATGCTCATGTGTGTTTGTGTGTGTGCGTATATGGGTGTGTGTGTGGGGGGTGTGTGCACGTGCGTCTTAGTGCCATGGAGGCCAAAAGAGGGCATCAAATCCCCTAAAGCTGGAATTTCAGGCAGTTTTATACCATGCTGTGGGGATACTGGGAACTGATTTCAGGTTCTCTGTTAGCAACAAGTGCTCTTAATTACTGAGCCATCTCTCTAGTCCTATGACCACAATTTCTTCATTTATATTTCTATAGGTGGGTTCTTTGGATAGGGAATCAAATAATGACTTCTTTTTGGTTTCTCTGTGTATTTCCACCTGGCGAATAATGCTGGTGACTGGTCAGAACAACCTGCATGATCCCACCAACTGGCAAAGGTTTATGTATTGCATTACAACATGGCAAGAAGCAGCCATATGTGGCAAGAATACATGTGTGTTAGAATGCAAGCAAGATAGTGATGAAGAAAACCTTATTTACCCCTATTTGCTACATAACTACCTGTTCTAATGAAAATTCATTTTGTTCCACTAGAGTTGATATATATCTTAGGGTTCATAAGTATCTTCGGAGTGTGAGACCCGACGACCACACCTCACTTTCAATTCTCTCGAGAACTCACTTTTAGAAAATAAATCATGATTAATGAAGTTATTTGGAAATACTATAATTTGCTTTGTTACTAGATAAAATCAATGGTACTCAGTACTATCTGAATTCCAAATCGCCTTTTTAGTTGTTTTATTTTAAAATTATTTTGTTGATTCTCTGCAAATATAATGCAAATATTTATTTGAGCGTGTTTAGCCCCTCCCCGATCTCCACATTTGTCTTACTACACTAGACTTCATGTCTCCTGTTATTTTTCAAAGGACTATCCAGTCTAATTTGTGCTCCCTAAATGCTCTTGGAGGTGGGTCTATCCCTTGAAGTCTGTTCAACCTACCTGGCATAACACCATTAAAGAGAAAAAACTCTCTTTCCCCCATTAGCTCTCACGTGCCAGTAGAACCTCAGCGGGGCCTGAGGACTCTTGCTCACCTCACCCATTCACGCTGTGGCTTTGTCTGGCCAGGGCTTGCAGAGGTGTTTTACATACTGTCACACTCGCTCTGATTTCATATGTGGAACTTCCCTGTTTTCTTTAGACAACACTGTTTTCTTGTATTCAGCCACCCTGCTTGGCACTCACGCTCTTATCCAACACGTCTGCATACCTGGTGTGTCCCAGAGGCCTGATTCCTCCAAGGGGCGGGGCCTGCTGTGGAGAATTGACTGCAGAGGGGCTTCTGGGGGCCATCTTGTGAAGGAAGCCATGAACGCTGGTGGCAGCAGTTGTGGAGAGAAAGATACCCCAGCGTCTCACCCATGTGGATGGGAGGGGGGCATTTATCAACCTGGGGTGAGACTGCAGGCCCAAGATGCATGGTTGAAACTTAACGGAGACTGTGGGCAGGCGTGGAAGTGATAGGAGCCGAGCCACATGCCAGGGGTGCATCTCCTTGTAGGTTTCCCCCATTTACCCCCTCCCTACCCAAGGGCATAAACCATAATAAATTCACATAAAAATACGTTGTATGGTTTGTCTGATCATGCAAGAGACCCTGAGAGAACTCGGGCAACACCTGGGTCTTGGGAAGAGAGGTTGTGATACAAATATCACAGTTACAGCTTATCACTCTCCAGTCTCTTATTCTCACATTGACTAGATATGGATCTCTGTGTTAATTTTCATCAGCTGCTGAAAAATCTTCCTGCTACCGTTGAGGGATGCACTGGAATGAAGGTACCACTCTGGTCCTGACCTCAAAATTTCATAGCTACTGGTTAGCTTTCATAGTGCTGTAAGTGGCTATGCTTGAAGAGAAAAGGAGCCTTACCCAGCTGGGAAGCTCGTAACAACAATAACACCTGAAATGGCAAGGTGTGCCCAGTGGTAACACAGTGGCATGAATGTTCTAGGAGCCAACAGCCAGTTTCCCATTAGATTTGAAACTCAGGTCACAAGACAGTGCACATAAATAACAGCCTTATCACTGTTATCAGGGCCAAGAATGTCAGACTGTCAGACCACAAGCCATAGGGGAGAAGTTACTCTGAGTAATCAGCTAAATGGACATCTATTAAACTGACATCTAATGACTTGTTACGCACGTAGACAGAAATCTTCTTCATCCTCGACTGCACAAAATATTCTTACATAAGACAGGATAAAGAAATAAAAATCTGTATTTGTGGACTTCATCACATTTAAATGTTCTCTTTGAAATACAGCATAAAGATAAGGAAATGGCTACCAGCAACCTAAGAGAAAATATATGTGATGAAAGACCAAAATCTATGCTTTATAAAGATGAGTTCAAGCTGAATAATAAAATGCTAAATCAAATGAAAGAATTGATGCATTTTTGAGAAATGATACACGAAAGTCAAACATATGAAAAAAGTTCAACATTGTTAGGTGATAGGAAGACATTAAAATCACAGTAAGACATGATTTCACCCTAACTGGAATGGACAAAATGAACTGAGTTCTATTTTTTAATAATGGCTAAATTTTCACCCACAAGAAAAGACGATTTTTCTTAGACGTGATGTGCACATTCTAGTACACAAGAATGCTTCTCAAGAGTCATACTCAGTACCCATTGCTGTATAAGCAACACAGATGAACTTCAAAACTGTTATGTTCCACTTGAGAATGCTACATGTAATAGTCCAATTTGCATTACTGCCAGCACACGGTATTTTAGAAATCCAAGCATTGTATAGAGTTACCAAAAGCAGGTAAGCAGTTGTGGTGGAAAAGATTCATGCGGGGAGATGGGAACACAAATGACATTGATGTTGAGGGTCATATAAGCTTCACATATCATCAAAACTTTAAAGATGGAGTTTTCCATATTTTCCTGTGTATAAGTTATACTTAATGATGTACTTTAAAAGGCACGTAATAAAATATGCATGCACATGCTTGTAAAATTGCTAAAAATAAAAGTCAATGGTTTATGTGCAGTTATTCACATTAAACAATTAATCTTTAAAATATCTCCATTTTATCCATGATAGTAAAAGCCATATATATAAACTCCCTCTAGTTATATTCTAAATAAACTTTCTTTTTTCTTACTTAAATTCACTAACTAAATAGTGTACATGTCATAATAAAATAATTATCTCAAATATCTATACACAGTGAGTTACTTAGAACTGAATTGCCCACCAATGGTTTCAGGGTTTATAATTAAAATCTAGGTATAGTAGATGTCAACCAGTCTAGAAGTCTGAAGGAATTTCCTCAGGTAAGTACCAATTTTTGGATGGTAGTAAAATACACATTGTGATTATTCTGTTACGTAAGATGATATCGTAGCTACAACTCATGTGTTCTTATTAAAGCTGTATATATATAATAGATTTAGTTTGTTTTATACTTTCTTTTTTTCTTATTTTTTGTGTGGGTTTTGAACCTGGGGCCTGTTCATGTCTTCCTAGATTTTCACCAAGTCAATCACATACCCTTAAAAATATATTGTCTGAATTCCTTAAGGAACTATGTGCTTCTAATGTTTTAGCCAATACATCATCTTCCTTAGCACCAAAAGACAGGCCTGCCTTAATTTAGGATTTCCTAACATCAAGATAAATGAGTGACCTGAGGGGTAGAAGAGCCCAAGAGTCAGGCAAAGCATGTGGCCTATTCTATTCTGATGGGTTTTAGAGAGCCATGATATAAAAAGTGACATGAAGTAGGTGGCATAGAGCAGCAGAAATGAGACGATAATTCTCAGGGCACTCTTGTGGGCCTTGGTACTGGGGTCTCTGTGTCCTATGGAATTGAACTTCATCTTCTGGAGATGTATCCACAGGGAGTAGATTAGCAGGAGAAAAGAGACCAGGGCCACTGTAAATGGTACCAGGGAGAACACAATCGTCGTGAATATGGCCAGCTCTGAAAACCTTGCAAAGGCACTTACTTTGACATTCCAAGTCGTGTTTGTCTCATATTGACGCATCCAGTCTTCCGTATACTTGTTCATCTGTATTACATTGAACAGCAAGAAGACCAAGTTTCCCAAAAGGATCATCACAAGCACTTTCTTTACTCTCCACTTCAGATAGAGAAAAACAGGCCTGGAGAAACTGGCTATTTTGAGCAAATAAAAGATGCTGAGGATGGTAGCAAGCCAGAGACTGAAGTGATTGGAGAAAACCCAGGAAAGAATAATAGCTCTTAATTCTGTTCCCACCATAAATGAAAATGAATACTTCAGCACTTTCAACCAACTTAGGAACATTTCCCAGATCAGACCAACTCTAGAAAGCGCCAAGAATACCAGGATTTGATCACCTAAGGAAAGCTTTCTTTTCAATACATAGTCCATGAAGTTTATCAGCACTATGAATCCATTGCTAAGATTCCCAAATATGAACTCTGCAGCCACGATGACTGTGAAGATGCTATGCAGGGCACTTCCCATGTCCAGGCACAGAACACTCACTGCTGCTGGTTGTTTGCCAAATTAAAATGCTTTATGTGTTCAGAGATGCACAGCTAAGATTTTCTTCCTTTTCTTTCACATCTGTAATCGTTGACCTCATGTAAATGAGAGTATTGAAGGCTTGTTACTTACTCTGCAAATGTTCCTGTTAAGTCTTAAGTTTTCTCCAGTTTCTCTGTCAAGGCTGATATTATATTCTTACAAGAGGAGGGAATACAGAATACTTGGTTGTAAATTGCATTCAAATCACATTTGCTAATATGTAAATGAAGATGTCTTCTCTTTCATTGCTTTCTAGTATTTGCATTGTGTCTGCTCAAGAAACTTTGGTTCCAGTAGCTTTTGATTTCTGAGGGACAACAATTACTAAATTCTACTTCATTAAATTTGTAGGTAAATGTAGTATTTTGTTTTTAACATCATTGCCACTGAGATCATAGAAAACATTCATGAGTTCTCAAGAGCATTTGGTGAGTCTTCAGTTACTTATGGAGCATCTTTCAACATTTGAGATGCAGAAGAGCTCATGTACAGAACTTGTCTCCCACTCTCCTGCCTTTTGTCACTCTGAATGATTACATCCTTTCCCACTCAAGGCTTTTCACAACTCTGAGACCATATGTATTTACATCATATTTGCTTGCCTGCCACACACATTTCCTTTCCAAACAAAAGAATTTTTAAAAATACGTGGAAAAATTTTATGAGGAGCCAGTAATAAAATAGAATTACATTATGCTTACACATTTCAGAAATGAAATCCAAGGAAGAGATATATATTATGAAGAGACAGTATCCTCTCCCTTACACTCTCAAACAATACAGGAAAATGGAGGAGAGTCAGCAAAATCCTGACTAATCAGAGATTCAATGCATTCCTGTAAACAAACAATGTAGCTATATTTTGGCTGAAGGATATTAATATTTTATGTCATGAATACATAATTGAGGTTGCTTGTATAAGCATGGGTGAGCTTTGTTTCCTGGAGCAAGGATAATTGATCAATGTCTACATCATTGAACAAAATGTTTTGATTTCTTTCTGTTGCTGTGACAAATCATTTTGATTGAAAGCTGCTTGTAGAAGAAAGGTTTGATTTGCTATAAACTTCCAGATTAAAATCCATCATTGAGGGAATTAAGGGAAGGAACTCAACCAGGAACTGAAAAGGAAACCATAGAAGAATGTTGCTTTTCGTCACACTCTCAGGTTCATGCTCAGTCAGCTTTCTGACACAACCTTGGACCACCTGCTCAGGGGTAGCACCATTCACAGTGGTCTGGGTTTTCCCACATCAACCAATAAAATATTTTCCCACAGACAGGTCACTTAGCCAGTCCAATCTGATAGAGTAAATCCCTCAATTGAGGTTACTTCTTGGCAGATAGCTTTATGTTTTCATTGAGTTGACCCCCGAAACTAACTATGAAGACTCCCCTCTGCCAGCAGTCATCAACTGTTAATAGCTCCTCTGGTAGAAATGGTGACACATGAGTCCCTTAAACTTCAATGATGGAATATTGAAAGCACAATTTCATGCAGTTTTTTGCAGGTAACCATGTTTGCTATTAGTTGATATGTACAACAGCATTTCATGTCCAGGTGACAAGGTTTTTATAGCAAGTCTCCCCACCCTTTGACTCATATTCTTTGTCCCTCTTCCCTGATGCTCCCTGAGCCTTGGAGGGAGTGAAGTAAATGCCATGTGTATTGTGAGTGCTCAACAGATAGTTATTATCAGCACATTATCTACTTATGAGTTTCTGCTTTAACTACCTCCCTCTGCAAACAGATACTCCACCCACCCGCTTTCCACCATTCTTATGATAAAACAAGGTACAAAATCTCCAAAACCACAGTTTGGAAAACTCTAGAGAATTTCTTGGGCTTATTAATAGAGCAGGGAGGGGCCCGGGTGAGGGGCTACTTACAAAGGTGTGGGCACGAGAGGACTTTCTTCTACGTTTTGGCCAGGATCCTGTGACCTTCTGGCAGTACCCAAGATGGCAAAGGCCTCCCCTCTCTCTGGCTTCTTTTTACATATGTGAGGCTGCATTTGTAAATTATTGGCCCTGTTTCCTGTTGTCCCCCAGGTGGCTGGTTCCTCTGAAGGACAGGGCCTGTCTCTGGGGATGGACTACTGAGGGGCTGCTGGGAGCCATCTTGGGACAGAAACCACAACCTGCAGGTAGTGGGTGGTGGGTGGTGGGTAGTGACAGGTGTGGGGAACGAGCAGTAGTAGCAGCCAGGCATACACAAGGACAGAATGGCCTGGCACTTGTGGACCTGGGGCAAGACCACTCGCCCCTGAGGTGTGGGTGAAATCTAGTGGTAACTATTGACGTGGCAAGAGAGTGGTCTGATATGGCAGGCTCTGAGCCATGCCACTGGAGGTGCCTCCGGAGCTGAGTGGCACAGAGCTAGGCACTGGGTGCTGTTTCTTTGTTAAGTCACTCTCCTCTCACCCCCACACAATAATAAATGCACATAAAGACATGCTATATGGTTTGACTGATAGCTCAAGAGACCCCAAGAGAACTCTGGTAACAAAATTGGCACCACAGCCTTGGGGATGAGGGGAGGAGAAAGCAATGCTGTTCCCACTGCCTCTGTGGTGGGTCAGCTGGGCTCTGATTCCCAAATTCGGGAGCAGCTGACAAGAACCCAGAACGGAAGGCAGTCAAACCCTATACACTTAATGGGGTTAGTGATAGCCACATGGGTTATACAATGGATTATAAAATTTGTAACTAAAAAGAGGCCAGCCACACAGAAGCATGGGCCACAGCCATGTTGTAAATCTGGGGATATGTTGCAGGTACTTGAAGATTTGTTAAAGGTTATTCAGAGCCTAGAAAAATTTTTACCCCCAAATGGAGTGCCCAGAGAGGGAGCATGGCCATTTTGCATCATAAAAGATGTGTCCCAGGCAGGAGAAGCTGAAAAGCCTAGGGAAGTCCTGGCAGATCCAGGTGCCAAGCTTGATACTTTAACTTGTGTAAGGTCCAAGGACTCAGAGGAAGAGACAGATAATAGTAAAAAGGAAAATGACCTAAAAATAAAAGTAGCTAAAACTGCCCCTCAGATTCCACTGTTAATACAAAAGGAAAAAAAAAATCTGTGCTGTAGCTAGGAAATATTCCTTACTAGAACTGTTAAAACTAGGAAAAACTTATAAGCGAGCAAGCAAGCAGAGAGCTCCTAGCCATGTGGCTTGTGAGAGTATGGGATATAGGAGCAAATGACCTCAGTCTAAGTCCTTCAGAAGCTTCACAGCTGAGTTATATAACCACCCATCCATCCTTAAGATATAGGCTGTTCAACATAGGCCAGTGCAGGGGGGAGCAGTCCTTAATGGGATGGCTGGTTGAAGGCATAAAAGATACATGATTGTCACCAAGGGAGATTAGCAGGGGCTGGAGGACTATAAAGAAGGGGCAGGCATTACTGAGAGAACTAGGTATGAAAAAAGCAATATATGATGTCCAGTTCACTGGGTCAGGTAAGACTGTGTTCACCAGAGATATGAAGGAATACCTAATTCAACTGGGACCTGGAGAATGGTATGTGGCTTTAATGGATTTACTGAGCCCTTTGAAGGGACAGGATCTTTGTAAAGTGAGAGAGGCTTTGGAAAATCTAAATAATTCTGACCAGCATGTAAAACATGTCTATAAAAAGAACATCCCATAAGAGATATAAAAAATACCAGACCAAAAAAATGGTCCATTTAGTTTATTCGAAGACAAATGTGGCAAGACTTATGACAAGCCCAAATTCCCAGAAAAAAAAAATGATAGAAAACCAAATTCAGTACTAAGATGTTTCTGGAAGGCTTTAAAACCAGAAGAACAGTTTACAAAAGACATTTAAAGGATAAAAACTGTACAAGGGGTGGTTAAGAATCCCCAATGATTACATAAGATGCATTTCTCTTCTGATAAAGGCTATACTAGGGGTGGAAGCAGGTTTTTCCACCAAGTTCTCCCCCAGCAAACTGGTGTCGTCAATGGGAAGATGACAGATATGGCTACAGTCAGGAGGCAGACCCAGGGCCTGCCTGACTCAGAGAACCAACAAGTGCAGCGGGGACAGGAGAAGCCCCCTGCCTCCTTAGCCCACTGCAGGATCAGGCAACTGGAGCCAACATCTGTAAGTGTATCAAGAATAAAAGAATACAAAGAGACCCTATGTCCAAAGGGATAACTAAAAATGGTAAAGAGCTAACCAAATTAATGCCTTGTACCCATGCTATGGTACCTAACAAGGATTTATGGAGAAAACAATCTATACTAATGGACAAAACCTTTCCATGCTGTGTGAGACCATGTCTATGATTGATTTATTGTATAATGTTAACCTTCCTTCGAGTGTTTTACCAATGTGAAACCCATTTGAAAGATACCGCAAGGCAAGCTATAGCTGTAAGATTCTTGGGAGTTTTATGTAGGTTGGATCAGATGAAGACAGACTCCCAAACTATACAACTGTTAAGAAAATCTACAGTGCCATGGGTGGGTTGGCCCCCTGTGAGCTGTTGGTCAGAAAGAGATCCTAGAGGTCCTCAAATTCACCAAGGCTATTGCCACTAATGTCAGTTGTACACTAGAAAGGTCAGTAAGGCCATGTCACTGAAGACACTGCATGTTGTGAGCACAGGAGAAGAAGAAGAGATGGAGCTGAGACCAAGCCAAAACAAACAAACAAACAAAAAACTCCATGCCACTGGATGGATGATGTTCAGATTGCCAGAAGGTGCTATGCAGATGGTTGGGGAAGAAAGGATCCCCTATGATTCTACTCAACTACTCAACAATGGACACCATGTGCTGCACACTATGGACATGCCAAGCAATGCCTGCACGTGCAATAACGTCTCGACCAACATACATACAACTGACAAATTTCTAATTGGATAAGGCCCACTCGTAGGGGTGGAACACACATCTGGTGCTGTAGACCAGGCCAACACCTTGTGTTGAGAATGCCTACTGGCCCTGGTGGGGAAGCCATCGCGGGTATACTGTTTAATGAATATAGTACATTTACTGGGATATCTTCTAGCCATTTGTATTTACATTCATGTTTGTTTAAATGGTGCCTATTTCCTTCCATTTGTCTTTATAGTAGAAGAAACACCACTAAGATAGATCAGTGGCCACAGCCTAAAGACAACTCATGGGGAGGCCTCAGAGTTCACTATCTCGCCATGATTCGAGAGATTACCCTACATCTGTCAACCCCTCCAAAGCTCAGGGACCTTAGCGAAGATTGATGGGAAGATTGTAAGAGCAGAAGAAACGGGTGGAGTGTCACCCAGGTGGCTGTTTTCTCCAAGTGGCGGGGCCTGCCACAGGGGATAGACTAATGAGGGTCTGCTGAGAGCCATCTTGGGACGGGAGCCAGGAGCCTCAGGCAGCACGTGGCCACAGGAATGGGGAACGTGCAGCAGCAGCAGCAGCTGGCCATACTCAAGGACAAAGTGGCACGGCACTTATGGACCTGGGGCAAGACTGCTGGCCCCTGAGGCATGGGTGAAAGCTAACAGTGACTATGGGCATGTGCAGGAGTGGTCTGATATGGCAGGCTCTGAGCCACGCCTCTGGAGGTGCCACTGGAGCTGAGCAGCATGGTGCAGAGCTAGGCACAGGGTATTTAATTCTTTGTAAGTCACTCTTCTCTCTCCGCCCACGACAATAATAAATGCACATAAAGATATGTTATATGGTTTGCCTGAGAGCACAATAGACCCCAAGAGAACTCTGGCGACACCTGTCCTACCATGTCCTATGCAGAAAATCCTCACTTGTGCCTGAAGCATGCTTCCTACTGTTTCCCCTGGCAGGTTCAGAGCATCAGGCCTGTTGATGTCCCCAATGCATTTGCAGCTGACTTTATGCTGGGTGAGAGCTAAGCATAGTTTTTACTTTTCTGCCTGTTGAAATGCAGTGTTCTCAGCACCACACTTGAAGATGCAGGCTTTTCGCTACTGTATATTTTTGGCATCTGTGACAGAAATCAGTTAAACAACCCCATTCACAATAGCAAAAAAAATAACATGTTTAGGGATAAACCTAGTCAAGGAAACCAAAAACCGGTACAAAGACTCTGAAGAAAGAAACTGGGGAAAAGGAAAGCATTTAGTTAAAAATTACCATCCTACCAAAAGCAGTGCACAGATTCAAGTCGGCACAAAAGACCAAAGACTAGATAGATTGACCCTGAACAAAAAGAATGCATGTGAATGTGTTAAGATAAATGTGTCACCACACGTGGTTTCAAATTATGTTACAGAACCATAGTAGTAAAAACAGCATGGAGCCAGCACATAAACCACACATAGACCAACGGAGTGGAGTAAAATACACATGCATATGTCCATACAACTATAACACATACCTATATCCTTACAACTATAACACATACATATGTCCGTACAATCATAGCTGCTTGATTGTTTTACTAAGAAACTATTTTATTGTAGTTAAGTTTCCATAATTACAGACCCACTTATTTTGATAGGCAACTTGATATTAAAATCCCTTTTACAAATGTCATTCTTTTTATTTGTATTGCAATTTTTAAATTAAATAACCACATGATTAGAAGAATTTCATTACAGCTTTAACATATTCAGTAACAATTTCCAGAGCAAAGATACATCTCTTTCAAGAGAGGCAGTAAATTTTTAGGCTCACAGTTGAAATAATACAATTATGCAATATTGAACTCAGTATAAATCCTGTAAGGCATAAAATTGAATGAGTTGTAACATTTAAAGACGATCTCCATTTCATTTTAAAATATCCTGTTTCCTACATTTTTAATGCTACTTTTTTGGAAGAAGCATATCATTACAGCTTTAATATGCTCAATAACAATTTCCAGAGCAAAGATAGAGATCTTTCAAAACTGGCTATAAAATTTTTAGGTTTGATGTGGAATTGATACATTTATACAATATATTTATCACCTCTATTAATTAACATGAAGTAAATTTTTATGCTTCCTGCTCAAATATATGTCTTTTGTTATTTACTGACTTCTGTGTGTATATAATACAGAACATCCCAAACAATCTTATTCATCTATAACTTCCCAAATGGCACCCTCCCATAGCCTACCCTCCCCCCACTGGAGCACATATACTCTGTCATCACTGTTACTGTCCACTGTGTTTTCGGTGCACCCAGCCCTTCCTAGTGCTTGTCCACCTGCTGAATCTAGTCAGCCTACCTAGAGATCCTTGTTTTAGGACAATCAGCTGTTCCTCATCTAGCAGCAATCAGTTTGCAACATTCCTTTCGATAAGATTGGGGTCTACTGTTCATTTTCCCAGTTCTATGCTGGGTTACTGTCTGGGAGTCTTTGGACCACCCTGGCCAGTAACTCAAAGGAAGGTATCACTTGTCTGGCATTGTATCTTGGTATGTAGCCTTTAGCTATATATACGGACTCTTAAAAAATTATACTGACCCCATTAATCTTCAGTTATACTTTCCTTTTGGGTGTTTAAGACCCTACAATTAGCCCAGATAAACCAATTTATTTTTACTCCTAAGGTCGTTTGAGAAATCAGTTCCTCACAGATAACATGAGCTTGGGAGGAGACCCTTGTTCCATTCTTTTACCGGTTCCATCTATGTGAAGATAAGTCAAAAGGTCTGCTCAACCATGGCTGGCTTCACTTGGAACCATGGAGGAAATGTTTCCTCTGTCTTGACTCTCCACTTTGTAGACTGGACACTGGTTCAAGTCCATGTGGTGGCATCTCCTTGGCCTCCTTGATCAAGAGGACAGGTGACTCACCACAGTTATAGGACATTTTGAGAGATGCTCACAGTCCCCTGGAACTTAGTCGACCTAGGAGGGAAAAGAGCAAAAATGGTCCTTTATGTCCATTAGGCTTCATAGTATGGCTGGTAAACACCCAAGAAGGTTAGTTCCACCAGTCCGGTACTTTTAATTATAATGTGCCATGTAGATAAAGCTTGGGCGAAGACCAAATGCTCTCAGATAGATCTTGCCTAGACATATATATATTCTTTGATCTAGTTGTATGTATAATTTGTCTGTAGGTTGTTGGACTAATATGGTTCCTTCTGGGTTTTTTAAACTAGGTAGGCATTATTTATCTCTCACATTGTCTAACCCTTCTACCATGGTTTCCCCATGTAAGATACTCCCATTTATCCCTTAATAATGCCCTTTTTCTATGGTCCCACCTCTCTTGAGCTTCTTCTTTCCCTTTATCCCCTAGGTTCCTTGTATAAACTTCCCTCCCCCTCCCCTTAAAATAATCCCATTTTTCCATATCTCACCTGTTTCCTACTGTTCTTCTGTTCAGGTTCTTTCTTTTCCTTTACCTCCTTGGTTCCTTTTCATTATCCTGGATAATGTAGTCGTGTCTGGATACATAACCACTTATCAGGATTTGGTGCTAGGATCCACATATGAGAGAGAACATACGTCTTTTTTTTTCTGAGCCTGTGTTACTTTGCTTAGTATAACGGTTTCTAGATCCATCCATTTACCTGAAAGTTTCATTATTTCATCTTTCTTTACTGCTGAATAGAACCCCATCGTGTAAATATAGTACATTTTTGTTAACCACTCATCAGTTGAGGGACACTTAGGTTGCTTCCATCTCTTAGCTATTATGAAAAGCAGCAACAAACATGGATGTATAAGTGTCTCTACAATATGATGAGATCTTTGGGTGTATGCCAAGGAGTGGTATAACTGGGTCAAATGGTAGGGTCATTTGTAGTTTTTTAAGAATTCTGCACACTTTTTTCTGTAGGGGTTGAAAAAGTTTGCAATCCTACCAGCAGTGGATGAGCATTCCTCTTTCTCCACATCCTCTCCAACATTTGGCATCATTTGTTCTCTTGATCTTAGCCAGTCTGACTGGGGTAAGTGAGGGAACTCAGGTTTCTTCCATCTCTTAAAAGGTGTTCAACATCACTAGTAATTAGGGAATTGCAAATTAAAACCACTTTAAGATTTCATCTTACCCCAGTCAGACTGGCTAAGATCAAGAGAACAAATGATAGCAAATGATGGAGAGGATGTGGGGAAAGGGGAACACTCATCCACTTTTGGTTGGACTGCAAACTTGTTCAACCCCTATGGAAAGCAGTATGGAGAACTCTTAAAAAACTTCAAATAAGCCTACCATTTGACCCAGTTATACCATTCCTCGGCATACACCCAAAGATCTCATCGTATTGTAGAGACATTTGTACATCCATGTTTGTTGCTGCTCTTTTCACAATAGCTAACAAATGCCATTCTTTTTTCTCTCTCTCATGCAGCAAAGCAGGAGAACATGTTTATAAGGCATGAAAGAGTGCGCAAATCTGTGTATTCAGCACATGAAATCAGTTTCATATTTACACCATGCTATTTATTTGTTATATCACTATTTCCACACAAGTAGTATTAAACTTACTTTAAAGACAATTTGAAAAATAATCATCTACAATGTCATGAACCTGTACAATTCTAATTATAAGACTTCTATAATTCATTGTATATTTTCATAGACTATCATTTTACCTGTGGAGAGTCATAGAAGTTTAGGGTTAAAAATTTTGCCTAAATCTGATATTTTCCTCAGAAGTCTCCTCTGAAGACACAAAGAAGGCACTGCAAGGTATGAAATCCATCTGAAGTTATAAAAGCAGTAAAAACTCAAAAGAGAGGAAATTATTTAATCCCTTAGTTTATTGTATGTCAGTTAAAAATAACTAGAAGACACATAGTTCTCTTCTTATTGTTCAAGAATTGTTGTATTTGTAGCTTAACATTTTCTTATTTGACTGAATCTCCACTTGCAGAGGCAAATCTGGTGTTGGAATTACACTAATTCCAGCAAAGCAAGTCGTTGTTTTCCTCCAGTTTCACCTCATTTTTTGACAGTTATTGCAACCACAGCAGTGTTAATTTTCTTGGTTAAAAAACTATTGGAATGGTGACACAATATCCTTGAATTTTCTGTATTTGAGGGGATGGACTGGCAGGATGCTTCAAGCTGGCACACTTGAATGAACTGCATAATGAACTACGGTTAGTCACTGTAAGTCTCACACACTGAACTACGTACATATGGTTTATAATAGGGACTTATTTTAAAATGTGAAAAAAAGCTAAGTAATTGGTGAACATGCTCAGGGTTAAACACCAGAGAGATTTATTACATTAAAGTGATTAGTGTAGTTAGATACTAGTAAGCAGAGAGCATTTGGAAAGCTAAGACTGTAAAATGTGTAGACATTCCTTAGATTGAACATACTATTGTACAACATATGACGTTAAATACAGCAGGATATTTAACCACTACAGATTTATGAATGCAAAATTTCTGTTCAGCTGTTTTCACTTTACCATGTTAAGATTATTCCTGAAGTGGTCTATGGACCTAAGCGTTCCATATTTTTGAACGTGGATCTCCACCATTGCAGTACCTTTGAAACATTTTTGTCTCAGCTTACTATTTCTCAGAATCAGTGCATACGTGTGACCAGTTATTAGAGCAGCCCTTACCAAAGTAATGATCAGACTATTTATTCTCCATTTGAAATGTGCAAACTTCTACAACTACAGACACAAAAAAGAGATACAAAGTAGGAAGAAGGCGACCATAGGTTTCAAGGCTGTGATGTGGGCTGTGGTGCTGGCATCCCTGAGTCCTTCAGTATTATGCTGCATGCCCTTCAGATGTTTCCACAAGGAGAAGATCAGCAACAGAAAGGCTGTCAAGGACAGACCAAAGGGTATGGATATGAAAACCATGTTTGAACCCAAAAGAGCCTTGAAAATGGTGCATAGTTCTTTGCACTGGAATTGCTAACCAGGTTTCTTTTAGTGCCATCAATCCACATATCAATCTTGTTACTCATCAGTAAAATATATAAAACCAATAAAACCAGGGACACCATCAAAGGCCTTTAAACCCTTTTGTTAAGTCTCCACATTAAGTAGAGAAAAACAGAGCTAGAAAAATCAGCTATTTTGAGTGAACAAAAGATGCTCAGGCAGGTAGCAAGCCAGAGGTGTAAATGATTGGTTATAAGTGAAGCAATATAAATCACCATCAACATATTTTCAGGTATCAAGAAATCTCGGTCAAGTACAAATAATGACCAGTCAAGGAATCCGAACCCCCAAGAGAACAATTCTGAAGATGGCCAGAGCAGTGAGTATCTGATCCACTGAAGAAATATTTATTTTCTTGACCCAGTCTATGATGTTTACCAGTGCCATGAATCCACTTCCAAAACTTCCAATTATTATCTCCACAATGAAAATGATTGAAAATATGTGCTGAAGAACAGTATCCATTATCCTTAATAATATTCCAATGTCAGTTCTCAGTCCTGAAGACAAATTCATTAAATTGGTACAAATATTTGATTTATGAAAATAAATTCAGTAGTTTTTTTCATGTTAAATATACAGGTAAAGTTTTATGCTAGTTATTATTTTGTTAGTTCAATATATTGCACTCTAGTACATGCTTCTCTGATTAATTTCACAGCCTCTGTACCTATCACACAGCAGTCTGTAGTCTTGTCAGAGAAAATGAAGGAAACAGTGATTCTATTGTTCTGATATGCAAATAAAGATAAGATAATTTGGAAGTTCTTCCCCCTTACCTACAGAACTTAATCAGTTCACTCGAGTTTGTGGTTTTAGAAAGATGAAATCCTAATGTATATTAACAGCAACATGAATCTGTTTACCATAAAGGTTACTTCATGCACAATAAAACATTTTAATGCTTGAAAATCAGGATGGTAAAGTGAAGCAGGCACTTGTTACAGCTCTTCCTAGAAAGCATGCTATCTAAAAATCTCACATATTTTCTTAATGCAATGAAAATAGTACATAATTTTGTTGTGTATGAAAACATGGATACTCTCTTAGTCACACACACTCATCAGTAAACATGTTTTTATGGGGATGAAAAGAACAAATAGAGGGGCTGGAGAGATGGGTCAGTGGTTAAGGTTAAAAACACTGACTTCTCTGGCAGAAGACCTGGGTTTGATTCCCAGTACCCACATGGTGGCTACAAACCATCCTTAACTCCAGTTCCAGGGGAATCTGAAGCCCTCTTTGGACTTCAGTGGGTACTTCATGACATGGATATACTTATGTACAGCAGGCAACATACTCATACACATAAAGTAAAAGTAATAAAATACATTTGAGGACACAAATTTAATTCTATATACCTTTTATTATTATTTTTATTTGTTCTTTTCTTTTTCGGGGGGGTCTTTTTGAAACAGGTTCTCCCTGTAAGCCCCAGCTGTTCTGGAACTACCTATGAAGACCAGGCTGGACTTGAACTCACAGAGATCCACCTGCCTCTGTCTCCCAAGTGCTGGCATTACAGACGTGTGCCACCACGCCCAGCCATGTTTTTTTCTGTTTTAAAAAATATTTTATTTATTATTTTTATTTTATGTGTATGAGTGCATTGCCTGCATGTATGTGAGTGCACCTGTGTAGGGCAATGCCATGGAGGTCAGAAAAGGGCTTCAGATTACCCTGGAACTGGAGTTAGGGACTGTTCATGGCCTCCATGTGGGTGCTGGGAATCAAACATGGGTCCTTTGCAAGAGCAGTCAGTGCTCTTAACCACTGAGCCATTTCTCCAGCCCCTGGAGAAGGGTATTATTAAGGGAGAAATGGGAAAAATGGGGGCACCTTAAATAGGGAAACCATGGTGGAAGGGTTAGACAATGTAAGAGATAAATAATGTCTAGATAGTTTAAAAAAACCAGAGGGAACCATATTAGTCCAACAACCTACTGACAAATTATACATACAACTAGATCAAGGAATATATGTTTAGGCAAGGTTTATCTCAGAGGGTTTGGTTTTTGCTCAAGCTTTATATACATGGCACATGGCAATTAAAAATACCAGACTGGTGGAACTAACCTCTTGGATGTTTAACAGCCATATTATGAGGCCTATACTAATTTGGATAGAAGGACATAAAAGACAGTTTTTGCTCCTTGCCCTCCTAAGTTGACTAAGTTCCAGGGAACTATGAGCATCTCTCAAAATGCCCTGTAACTGTTGTGAGTCATCTGTCCTTTTGATCAAGGAGTCTGTGGAGACCCCACCAGATGGGCCTGAAACAGTGTCCAGTCTACAAAGAGGAGGATCAACACAGAAGAAACATCTCCTCCATGCTTCCAAGTGAAGCCAGCCATGATCGAGTAGGGCCTTTGACTTACATTCACATAGACGGAACTGGTAAAAGAATGGAGCCAGGGGATCCTCCCAAGCCCATGTTACCCATGAAGAACTGATTCTCAAATGACCTTAAGAGCAAAAATAAATTGGTTTATCTGGGCTAATTGTAGGGTCTTAAACACCCAAAAGGAAAGTATAACCCAAGATTAATGGGGTCAATATAATTTTTAAGAGTCCATATGTATAGCAAAGGGCTACATAACAAGAAACAATGCCAGACAGGAGATACCTTCCTTTGAGTTATTGACCAGGGTGGTCCAAAAGTCTCCCAGACAGTAACCCAGCATAGAACTGGGAAAATGAACAGCAGACCCCAATCTTATCTAAAGGAATACTGACAACTGACTGCTGCTAGATGAGGAATAGCTGATCTTCCTAAAACAAGGATTTCTAGATAGGCTGACTAAATTCAGCAATGGACAAGCACTGGGGAATGGCTGGGGGCGCCGACAACACAGTGGACAGTAACAGGGATGACAGAATATGGGCTCCAGTGGGGGGGGGGGCTATGGAAGGGTGCCATTTGGGAAATGGGTATATAGATGAATAAGATTGTTTGGGATGTTCTGTATGATATACACACAAAAAAATCAACAAATTAAAAAAAAACGTATTTGAGGAGGAAGCATAAAAATTTACTTCATGTTAATTGGTAGAGGTAATAAGCATTACCAATGAAAGCTACCTGATGACTTTATATCCATACTCAAGTGCCAAGGATCCTAGTGTAACCAGCTATGACTAGGAATAATCTGATACATAGAGATTAAAGACATATGTGCAAATATCTAAGTGTTAGTAGCATTAAAAATGTAGGAAACAGTGTATTTTAAAATCAAATGGAGATCTTCTTTAAAGGGTTAAAAACATTCAATTTTATGTTTTACAGGGTTTATACTTAGTTCATTATTGTATAACTGTATTAATTCGACTGTGAACCTAAAAATTTACAGCCACTTTTGAAAGAGATGTATCTTTGCTCTGGAAATTGTTGCTGATTATGTCAAAGCTGTAAAGAAATGCTTCTTCTAATCATGTGGTTATTAAATTAAATAAATAAATAAATTTTTTTTAAAAAAAGAAAAGAACAAATACAATTGTCCCAACTTTCTACATTTTCACTCATTTTCTCATCTCTTACCTCTTAGTGGAGAGGACAGTGAGTGAAATTGGCTATCTAGGGAAAATTAAATTACTAAGACTGTTAGGATAATAGGTGCCAAAAGATTTGATTATTGTCCAAGAGCAATAGTATATAACCCTGAGTTATAACACTCCTATATTGGTCTACTAACTTTCAAAACCAAAAACCATTTCTCCATATCTGGAGAAATCCAGAGCAGAAGAAATTCATCAGCTCAGGAGATGTTTCCTCTCTTTACAATCAATGGAATTCAACAAGGCTATGATGATAATGGCAAAATTTCCAAAATTACTGTTGGTACCGATTCCCTGAATGAAATTCTTCCCATATGAGAAGAAAATCGCAAGTCTACTTCAGGGTTGTGACTCCAGTGCTAAAGTTCTATCAGAGTCTGGTTTCTTAATGTGTATCAAAGTTGTTTCTCTTATATTCTCTAGGCAAAAGAAATTTAAAGTATAATAATGAAGTTTAGAGAAGTGTTGTTCTTTCCCAAAGACTTCACAATGTGTTTACACAATTATTTTATATGATTATTCTCCATAGAAAGGAATTATTCATAGCTCATATTGGAGTGAAAGCTGAATCCTTATTTGCTGGCATGTAAATGAAAACATAGCCTCTTACATGGCTTTAGGAAGTTTTGCTTGTTTGTCCTCTACAAGATTTGGGTTCACCAAGTTGATATGAGCTAGGAAATTTTTAGAATATTCTACACATAGTTTTCTAGAAACATATAAATTGACAGATGATACATAATCATGGGCAGATTACATGCACGGTTTTTTTATCACTAAAGATTTATGTAAAAAATACTGGAGTCATGAAGAAGAATTCTCAGAAAACTGCCACTAGGTTTGCTAAGATTTTCCTTTCGACAACGCCCCTCCCCTACCACCAAGAGTCTAGGTGGTGAGCCTTTCTGAAGTCAAATGCTAGCATTAGTATTTATACATAACTGTTGTTTACAAGGCATTAATGTAGGCATACACACTGGCCACCACAACACTCATGGTTTTCATTTAATTTCTTAAATATTTATAAAAAATAATAAACCTTAATTATTTTCCTGTAATTTTCAAAATGAAAAACAAATCCTGTAGAACGCATTGAGATGAAAACCCATTCTATCACACGCACATCTCTCACAGTGAGATCATTTATACGAAGGCATCCTTTGTACTTCAGTATTTAAAACTTCTTTATTTAATTAAATTACTCATGTTAGCTATAAACATTTCTGAATGCCACTTTGAAATTTCATTAAAATTGTTTTGAACAGGAAATATGGGTCACACTGACCATTGAAATAACTTGATTGTATGTTCTCAAATATATAGTATGTATGTATATATTTTCCTTGATTATTTCAATACAGTTCATTAATTGCAACAATAAAGTATGGTGTGCGAAATTTAGAAACTTTTATTTTTGTTGCTACTGTGAGTTTCCATTTTCAATTGTCCTAGTTTTATTATTTCTTATTTACCAGGATATACATAGACCTTAATATCATAATTGGATACTTTAATGAACTTTCTTATTGCATTCAGGAATAACCTTTGCTTATTTATTGAGGATTTCATTGAGTTCACCATAAATTAAATATACTGGGAAAGAAAATTAAATACTTGCCATTTGCATTCAAACTTCATGGTTTCTTTTTCAATTGATTTCACTAGATAAGAACTCTAATATAAATCTGTGAATATCAGTTCTGAGAATCATTGTGAAATTTATACACTTCAGAAATAAGCATTAAGTTCCTTTATTGGGTTATTTTCATTTCCTTCCACAAATTTTAATTTGGTGAAACTTTGTATAGAATTTCATCATCTTTTAATGTTTAGTGTTTAATTAGGATACAAAGCATCCTGAAATTAAGATAAGGAGGTCATGTTATGCACACAGCCAACATGTAAGGCCTCTCCCATATGCACACATAGTGAGATTTAAAACCCATTCTTTAAAACTCACCCTTGTTAGATCATATTATTCTGTACACATCTGTCACCTTGATTTTTTTTGTCTTTTTGAGGCAGGGTTTTCCTGTAGCCCCAGCTTTCCTGGAACTCACTATGTAGACCAGGTTGGCCTTGAACTCACAGAAGTCCACCTGCCTCTGCCTCCTCAGTGCTGGGACTAAAGGTATGCGCCACCAGCAAGGTTGAGAACAAAACCTTATCAAGGAAAATTGATCTGTTTCCCCAGCCTGGAATTGCCTAGAAATCAATTGTCTCTAGTTCTTTGTAGAAACCCACACAGTGGAATGGAAAACTTCCCAGATAAATATTTTCCATAAATACTTTCTGTGTAACACTATTTGTGGGCTATTGCATAATCAGTTGATGTCTGGGGAGCACGGAGAAGAGAAAGTTTCCCATAGATACAAGGAACAAAGTACTCAGAGGGTGTGAAGTTAGGACCTTTGTGATATAAGTGTGTTTTAATGTATTTATCATTGTATTGTCCTAGTAATTAATATTGTCTCTAGTAGTGTATGTATTTAATTTGCTTGAGTTTTATCAGGCCAATACCTTTTATTTTTGTATGTCAGTAATTTCTTTTTTCATTATTAGAGTTAGCACACAACATCTGCAGAACTCACATCTGTGGATCCAATTTAATAACACTGAACTGTGTTTTTGATTCATTGTTTTGGTTGTCACTTATATTCTCTCCTTTCTTATCTAATTATCTTTTTATGTCTTAATTACATTGAAGGCACTGGTATTCTTTTTAAATAAACAATCAGTTAACCTATTATTTTTATTTTTATGTAGTAGATGTTGCACATATGTGTATATATATATATATCACTTTTTTCTAATCATGTATAAAATATCTCTGTCTCAGCCCAATGAAAGGCCTTTACATGGGTTTAAATCACATTTAACAACTCAGTTTTTAAATTCTATGCAAGGCATTTTTTATTAATAAATAGCTATAGTAATTTAGAAGTTATATCAAACAAAATTTAGTATGCTTGCAATCATAACACAGTTCAAATAGGACCATCACAATAGATTGCTTTAAATAAATATTTCATCTGATTAACAATATTTTCATTTATAGCAGGTTTATTCATAACTGCCTGCAAGTGAAATGGCCTTCAGCTTGGGACTCAGTAACAGTAGTACAGCCACACAATGGAGTACAGATCAGAATTCCGAACTACAGACACACCCAATGACATGAATCTCAAATCTAGTATTCATAGCAAGAGCAAGTTAGCCTCAAAAGTTGCATGCATTTAAATCTACTTCTGACTCTCTTCAAAAAACAAGTCATAAAGTAATAGAATAAGTCAGTGATTGCTGCAGATTTGATGTAGAGAACTACACAAATAACAGGCAACGAATTTGGTAGAGGGAGGCTAATAAAATTCTTCTGTTTCTTGTGTTAGTGATTAGACAATTTTATGCATTTATCAAAACTTATACAACTTTAAGCCAGAATGGATTATATGAAACTGCGAAGTTTAAAAGTGAAAGTTAAAAGCTTGATGATCAAAATATGCTCCTGTGTAACTGTTAACACTAAAAGCAAAACATCAGGGACAGGGTAAAGATTGCCAGGGTCCCAGTGATTGCCAGGGTCCCAGGATGAGAGCTGGGCCTTACTACAAAGGGGTCCAGTTTGGGGGGAATAATGCGAAACTGCTGTATCTTATTTATGGTAACTTAACTTGACACAATCCTTAGGCTCACAGGTACACTTTGTCTTTGAGTTTGCTTTGAGCCTTAGGCTGCCACCACTAGTTTACCTAGCCAGATTTTAGGAAACAAAGCTCATGATTGACTGGGAAACCAGTGGCTGCAAATGTTCAGGAAGGGCTTTGCAGACCATTCCTATATTTAAGACAGAGTTGATATGACTGGACACAAACTACCAGCTTAGTTCTTTTAATTAACCCTCAATACATCCCTGCCAGGAAGGAATTAGGCTCAGAAAATTGACAGAATGTGTTAAGGCAACACTAAATGGTGGTGCCACTTTTAAAACTTGAATGTAATTGCAATTTTATGTCAGCCTTTTGCTGATTAGGCATATACTCTTCTGTTTTCAAGCTCTTTAAAAACTTTTTTTCTACATTGGTTTAAAACTGGTAATGTTCTTGCGAAAACTATGTTTTTTGAGTTCCCTTAATGGTGTCCAACTAGTTCAATGTGACTCATCCATGTATTGGTAGATAATAATGTACTAGGAATAGAAATACTTAAATGGGCAAGAAACAGCATGGGAATGTAATTTAGCCGAAACAAAACAGAAGAACTAAAGTAATCATGTCAGGATATGGATTGAGGACTCCAGCCAGGCATAGCGGAACATTCCTGTAATCCCAGCATAAGCAGGAGCTATGAATTCAAGGCCAGCCTGGACTGAAAAGTAAGAGACTATCTCAAAGCAAAACAAAACAATTTGAGACTCTAGTGTATTTCAGTGTGTGTGTGTGTGTGTGTGTGTGTGTGTGTGTGTGTGTTTGTGTGTGTGTGTGTGTGTATGTTTGTGTGTAGGGTGTCTCCTGTATAGCACATGCTGGTTTTGAACTTGTTATCTGCTCATTTTTCTAAACATGTTGGGATTACCAGTGTTTGCCTTCATCCCTGGCTGTCTCTCAAGTCTTAAAACAATTTATTGAATCTTTTCCCTTCTTTTATTCAGAAAAACATTCCAGCTTTTTAACCTCATTTTTTGTCTCATTTTTTCTTATTTTATATCAGTGTGTCTGGGTTCCACTAACACAATTCAACAGACATAAACTTGTTTCTTAAAGTTTAGAGGCTGAAGATCCAGGATTAAGTGGATGAAAGTGATGGTATATGGTGAGGTCTCTGCAGCCATTTCGATATTTCTGTTTTCATAAACAGTTGTATTAAATATAAATTGATGTGGGATAAAGTTAATTATGCTTAATATCCAACTTTCAAAATAATATTTTTCTCCATATTTTTAATGTTTATTTGTGTGCTGGTGTCTTCTAAAGAACAGCCACCATAGATTCAGTGGGTTAAACAATAATCTGTTTACTCCTTGAAATTTTATTTTAAACAGAGAAGATAGTTATCAATATGATTCCTTACTCTTTTGAATGTTTGAGACATTTGATTATGTATCCAGTTCCAAAAAGTGATGAATAATTGTATGCAAGAGGTAAATTTCAACAGAGTCTTGCCACCAAGTTCTGTAAGGCAACAGGATCAGGGCCAATGCCCAGCATTGTCTGAGACTCCATGGGACCCCTGGTTAACAGCTTCCAAAGAGGAAATCCACTCCTGGAGTTGGGCTGCTTATTTGCTAACCTGTGATGACCACTGGGTATTGCCGCAAGCCACGACTCTGACCAGCAGAGCCGAGGAAAGGACAACACGGACGCCAAGATGAGGTTCACTCCACTTTCAAGTCTCTTCTCTTTATTGAACGTTTGTACAAAGCTTTTATAGGGAAGCAGAGGGCGGAAGAAGCTGGGTGGGTAAGTTCCGCTATTTACCGCACCTTCCACAGCCAGACCACAAGGCAGGATGTTTTTACAGGATGAACAAATTTACAAGGTTGAGGCAGACAATAGTTACTATTTCTGGGCAGGGGGCCCATGGCTCCCTACAGGTATGATTTCCTCCTGTTATAGGGTAACTCCATTTAACTTCCGTATATTGTATACTTCATTACACCCTTTTCCCCCTTTATATCACTGAATTCTCTCTCCCCCCATGAACCTCTTTCCAAGGCCTCTTTACTGGTTTTCTGACTTGTATGGATTTTCCAGTTGCAGGATCGTTGCCTAAAGATTTAAAGTTAGCATCCATTTATGAGAAAGAACATGAAATATTTGTTTTGGGGGAGTCTGAGTTCCCACACTCAAGATGACTGTTTCCACTACCACCCATTTACCTGCAAATTTTATTTTTCTTAATAGTTGAATAATATTTCATGCACAAATGTACCATACTCTCGTTATTCATTCATCAGTTCATGGACATGTGAGTAAATTCTGTTTCCTGGCTATTTTCAATAGAGCTGAGGTGAACATGGATGGAGAGGTTGGAGAGGTACCTCTGTACTAGATTATAGAGTCCTTTGTGTGTATGCCCAAGAGTGGTATGACTGGATCATATGGTAGATCTTTTTCTAGCTTTTTAAGGAAGCACCACACTGATTTTCACAGTGATTGCACCAGTTTGCAATCCTACCAGCAGCCAATAAGTATTCTCCTTTCCCCACAACCTCGCCAGAATTTTTATCTTAAAAATTCTCACTGTGACAAGATGAAATCTCGGAGTAGTTTTAATTTGCATTTCTCTGATGACTAAAGATTGAACAACTTAGAAAAATAAATGGCTGAAAAAAAAACATTCCTCAGTCAGTTTCCTTTTATGTTTTCAGAACTCCCTGTTCAATTCTTTGTCCCCATTTTTATTTGGGTTGTTTAATTTTTTGATGTTGAGTTCTTTATATACTCTAGATACTAACCTTCCCTCACAAGTAGAGCAGACAAAGATTTTTTTCCCATCCGGTAGGTTGCCTCTTCACTCAAATGATAGTGTCTTTTGTTGTACAGAAGCATTTCAGTTTCATGAGGTCCCATGGTCAATTGTTGGACTTAATGCCTGTGCTATAGTCCTATTAAGAAAGTTCTTTCCTGTTTCTAAAAGTTCCAGTGCATTTCCTACTTTCCTATCTATCAGATACTACACACATGAGTTGGATGAAATAAAGGAGAAAGTAAGCTGGTATTGCCCTTAAAGTTTATATCCAGATTAACTTCCATAATTGTGGAAAATGCTATGCATGCTGCTAGAAGAGAGGGATGATCATCAGCTTTGGAGATCTGTGAATCCTACAAACTACAACAGCTGTACTAGCAAGATACGCCCACTGGGGCAATGGTGGGTCAAATGTTTGGGAATAATAAACCACTTTCTGATTTTATGTAAGGTTCACTTCACAGGATAGAGCCCATATCTGCCACTGATATAAAGCCCCAGAACCTGTGGCTGGACAGGTCACAAAGCCTAACACTATCATTCTTCTAAGTATAAAAATTATTTTAAAATATCCTAATGTATTATTGTTATACTTCTAGATTTTCTTCCTCATACTGCAGATCATTAACCCAGAGACCCACAACTGAGAAACGTGTAGAGAATAAGAGACTTCAGAGTGTTTATCCCTGATTAGGACACCTGGACCAAACTCTTGCCTCCCAAGGTGAAGGGATCATTGCACAAGAGCGAGAGGGAAGAGTGTAAGATCCAGGGATGGTGGATGACCACAAGGAAACAGAATTCTCCAAACAGATGGGCAGTTACCCATATGAACTCAGAGTAATGGTGACAGTAATCACAAGTAAGTCCTAGGTAAAAACAAGTGTGACAAAATTCCAGCATAGAACTGAGGAAGGGGATAGAAAAATCCAACCTGGGAGGGGGAAAGTCAATCTTCTTGGAGGGTGTTATTCTGGGTGAGTTAACCAGGCTCAAATGGGTGGACATGAACAGAAGGACACTTGCGAACACAAGTTTGACTATATAGGCCATAGGGAGGTATAGAAACGGGAGGGAGTCTAAATGTGATCAAAATATATGGATCCCACAAAAATTCTCTTTAAAAATCTATAAAAATGATGCATAAAATAGCATGAAAAGATAAACATCTTAAATAGCAGTATGCATGTGATATGATTTTCATTTTATAATATAGAAGTACAAAGAAATTTGAGAAATGCAGCTGACTGTAATTAAATAAATAAACTGAAGAAAACCACAATATATTTATCTTCTGGAGTACACATTAGCTAAGTTTCAAATGCCATAAAATTAATAATTTGCAATAACATCACTATAATTTTTGCTCTTGTAGTATATAAATATATAGTTTTTTATTTGTATATTTACTTATAAATGCAGTAAATTTCAGGCAGAGCTGTCAAAAACTTCCTACTGAAATTTCACCTTAACACTGGTCCACATCCTTCCATAATAGCGTATTAAGTGTTTCTCTTTCTGCTGACCTCCTCAGGCTCATTTGCATAAAATTTTAAGATAAAGGAGTTTCAGTTTCTTCATATTAAAAGTAATTTTACAGCTATCTGAATGCTGAAAAAAAGCCAAATACATAGATTACCTGTAATGTAAATAATACAACATCTTTCTAGCATACCTACTACATATGCCAATAAATTGTTCTATAGCATCTGTTTCTTGTACAGTTTCTCTGAAAGACACATAGAAGACATAACTTTTTCACCAGTTAATGAATGAATTAACTACATTAACAAATCAAGAAAAACTTTTCCAATATGTAACTGTGTAGTCTGAATTGATTTCCTTGTGAAAATAAGCCTGAATAATGAATACTTCATTTCTAAATTAGATACAGGACTTCAACTTGCTAAGCACTTAATAAAAGAGATAACAGGATACATGACCATGATTTTCTCTGCTTGTCTAACATAGTGAACATAATTTACTTTAAAGTTTTCAACTATTTATGAAGTCATTTGGTATTCTTAATTTTCAACCTAAAAATACAACAAATTTCAATACTATATATAAGCATTACAAGCATGAAAATAGTTCATCTTAAGTATTCACAGCCAATCATAATGTATACATTCATAAAAGTGGACTGTTATGCAGTTAATTTTGTCCATGTCGGACAATATCCTCAGAAGTATTTATTGAAACCACAAGCCATAGTATTACAAAATCTGGCATCTACCTGAAGTTTAACACTGAACAACAATTACATGAACAAGGTGGAAAATTAATTCCTGATTTTGTGTGTGTGTCAATTGAAAAATACTAAAAAACATGAAATTCCTTCAATATTATTCAATAATTTATTTTTTTATTGTATCATTATATTTTCTTCTTTAACTGTATCTCCATTACCAGATAGATTTCTCTCTGTGTGTTGGAGTTCCAGTATTTCAATAGTAAGTCAAATTGTTTGCTAGATCCAATTCTAAATGATTTCTCAACATTGATTTTACCCATCTTATCATTCACTTAATTTGTACCAAGATATTGTTTAGATTAAAAAAATCCTTGAATATGAAGGATGCTTCAACCTTACCTATGACCCAACTTCATCAGCTACAATTTCTAGTACCTATGATTCCCATGTGTAGAGCTACATCTGTATATTATATATTACATACATCTTAATTTAAAATGAATAATTGATGAAAATTATATGATGATTATTAGAAAGACTTTTTACATTGAAGTGGCCTAATTAGCCTTCTCTGGCTAAGAAGAAGCACTAAAAATCTTAGCTATGTAGTGATCAGGTTTTAGTGTGTTTGGGCACACCTTATAATGAACTTAATATTATAAAATTTGTGAAGTGATATATAGGAATAATTAACACACCTTTAAGCAAAGTGCTCAGGAGGCAGATACAGGCAGCTCTTGGAAAGTTCCAGAGCATCCTGTTCTATACAGAGAGTTCTGGGCCACTCTGGAATACATAGCGAAGCCCTGTCCAAACACACAAACAAACAAACAAACAAACAACAAAACCCAAAAAAATATATGGAAAGTATAAATTTAAAATAAAAACATTTCATGTGAACTGCATTTCCTCTAGAACTTCAATATAATCCCTGATACCTGAAGTGGTCTATGGACCCCAGAGTTCTCCATCTTTGAACCAGGTCCTAAGCCACTGAAGTATCTTAAACAAGTTTTCTCTAAGCTTAATATGTCCCCAAATCAGTACACATGTGTGACCAGTAGGAAAAGTTATTACAGTAATCTTCACCAAAAAACTGCTCAGGGTGTTTTTCAATTCAACTGTCCATATTTCTACAACATGATACAGAAAGACGATGATATAAAGAAAGAGGAAGGCTACCACAGTGTGCAGGGCCTTGATGTGTGCTGTGGTGCTGACATCCCTGGATCCTCCCAAGTTCTGCTTCATTCTCTTCAGATGTTTCCACAGGGAAAAGATCAGCAGCAAAAATGCTGTCAAGACCATAGCAAAGGGTATCAATATGAACATAAGGTTTTGGATCAAGACAAATCTATAAAACTGTGCATAGTTCAGAAAACTAGAATTGTAGAACAGATTTTGTTTATCCCCATCAATCCAGGTGTCAAAACTTGTTTTTATCAGTACAATATGTAAAACCAAGAGGTACAGGGACACCAACAATATCCCTGAAACCACCTGTTTAATTCGCCACTTTAAGTAGAGAAAAACAAAATTAGAAAAATTGGCTATTTTGAATAAATAAAAGATGCTCAGGCAGGTAGCAAACCACAGGTTAAAATGATTTGTCACTGCCCAGGCAATATTAATTATTGTTAACCTATTTCCTTCCACAAAGAAAGTTTTGTTAAATACAGAAAACCACCATGCTAGGAGTTCTAACACAAGGAGAGCAATTCTGGAGATTGCCAAAGCAGTGAGAATTTGATCCACTGAGGAGAGCTTTCTTCTCTTGACCCAGTCCATGCAGTTCACCAGTGCTATGAATACATTCCCTGAACTTCCAATTATGAATCCCACAAGGAAAATGATTGTGAATGTGGTCTTTAGGAAAGCAACCATATCTCCTTAAAACAATATCCCAACATCATTTAAATTGTTGACGATTTCTTGACGAATTCACCTAAAATGCTGCCAATATTTGATTCATGAAAATTCAGAAGTCTTCTTCATGTTATTGTGGAAACAAAGATTTACTAGTTATTCTTTTCATGGGGATGTGATACAAGTCTTGAGTTTTTTTCTAAGCCGGTCTGAATTCATCCGTACCCTCTGTGCATACTATGCAGCTGCTGTGGTATAATTTTCACAGAGGATGAAGGAACCACTGTAAGCTAATGTGTTGGCATGCAAATAAAGCAAATTCAATTTGCAATTTTTATTTTTAATTTCCTTGACTGTATAGGTTAATCAGTTCACTTGAGTTGTAGAATTTAGCATGAAGAAATCCTAATGTAAAGGGAAGCTAATGAATTCTATTTCATAGAGTACGACCTAAGCACTAAGGTTTTTTAAATGCTTGAAAACTAGGTCTGTAAGTGAGGTTTACATCTGTCATTCAACTTCTTCCTATAAGAGATGTTATCTAATAACCTCACATAATTTCTCAAGTGTGATTAAAGGAACACTTATTTTACAATTCATTGTATATGAGAAAATGGTGTTTCTCTCTCTCTCTCTCTCTCTCTCTCTCTCTCTCTCTCTCATGATTGCCAGTCAATATAATTTTATTTAGATCAAAATTTCATTTTTTTCCAGCTTTAATGATTCAAGTTATTCTCTGATTCAACCAATCATACATATAACTGGTGCTAATAATGTACAGGTTTTGAACAAATTATTTAAAAACTCAGGTCTCAGGTGTATGTTATTGAGCATTAAATTCAGGTATTTAAGAAATGATGTTCAGGTCTTGCCCACTTCTAACCTCTCAGCAGCATGTGCTTTACGACTTCTACCACAGATATCAAGGTAAGTACAGGATCGTACAAAACATGACCAAGATGGAAAAGAAGCAGCAATATACTGTAGATCCTATTGGAGAGAGAAAGAGTGAAAAATCATGGAATGTAAACAGCAACGGAATCCTAGCTGAAAGTCATGATCCCAAATGTTAGGGATTACAGAGAAAGAGAGAATGTATAGCAGTGCTAACTGACTCACTTATCTGAAGTAATACTGGACAAAGAAAGTGTATGATGTACGTCTTGAAACTTCTCACAAATGAGCACATTTAAGGGAGGGAAGTACACAGAATCATAATAGGAAAACAGTATATTATGTCAAGAATCAAGTCCTAAGGAAAGAAGCACAAACATAGCAATACCATAATAGAAGTTCCCTTGGTTTGACTCCTTCTGGGTAGCATAGATGAGCTTCAGAGTGAAGACAGATGTACAAACATCCTGGTGTGCAAAAGATGTTTGTATCCCCAATAAAGGCTGCACTACCACCCGCAGATTGCCAGAAGCCCAAGGGAGAACATTATCCTGACCTGCATTGGTTTTCCAACTGAAACACATACCTAGAATTTCAAAGCTTGTATTCACTAATGTGAGAGGCCATGTGATATTTGTCTTCCTGGACCTGTTACCTCACTCAAGATGATTATTTCCAATACCATCCATTGACCTGCAAATTTCATAATTTTGGTTTACCTCAGAGCTACATGATATTCAGTTGTGTAAACACCCCATGTGTTTATTATCCATTCATCAGTGATTGGACATCTAAGTTGTACCATTTCCTGATTCTTACAAATAGAGCAGACATGAATAAGGATGAGCATGTATCTCTGCAGTAGGATATAGAACCCTCCTTTGTATATGTGCCAAGAGTGGTATCCTGTAGCAGATCTATTTCTAGCATTTTGAGGAATATCTGCACTGAATTCCATAGTCCTCAAACTAGTTTGTACTCTCAGCAGCAGTGAATAAGTGATTCTCTGTCCCTTCTTCCTCACAAGCATTTGTGATCATTTGTGTTTCAGTTCTCAATCATTCAGACTGGGGTAAGATGAACTATCAAATTAATTTTGTGTTTCTCTGATAACACTTAGGGGGTGTAAAAAACAAGAGGGAAGTTTTTAGTGCAAAAGCTCAAGGTTTTCCGTAGTTCGTTCTCTCTCTCAGCTATATAACAGGAAACACAGTGCCAGAAAGGAAAAACTGCCTTTTGAGTTGTTGGCCAGTATAGTCTAAGAGACTCCCCAAATTACACAGGCTATTGCCACAGCCCTCAATTGCCTAACAGAACTTGAAGGTCAGACCCTATTGTTGAAATCAGGACATACTTTGGACACAAGACTTGGAACAATGGAGCTGGAACAAAGGCAAATTTTCAATATTTTATTTATTTACTTTTTATTTAATATATATGAATGTTGGCCTACATATGTATAAAAGTATCCATATAATGCAATGTGCACGGAAGCCAGAAGACACATCATCTGATGACCTGGAACTGGAGTTATCCACATTTTCAGCCACTATGTGGATATTGGGAACAGATCCAGGTCCTCTGGAACCACAGCCAGTGCTCTTAACCCCTGAATCTTTTCTCTAGCCCAAGATTTTCTGTTTTTAAATCCAGTTCCACTTGACTTTCTGCATTGAGTCCACACGTATCTATATTCATGTTCTTTATAGGAAATTGTTGTGATATAAAAACAATATCCTGGAACAGACACTCCCTTTAAGAAGAAAAAATGTTTCCCAGGATCTCTGAAGCAAGCGCCTGTTTATCAAGTCCACAAAATACGGTTTTTAGTAATATGAGTCACTTGCATGGAACTATATATTTTCTTATATATTACTCAATTCTCTTCTTAAAGTCTAATGAATGTCTAACAGTTGAAAAAATTCATATGATTAGCAAAAACAAAAATTTCTTACACTAAGTATTTCACTTACTTTCCCTTTACACATACCAACAAAAAAACCTGATTATGTACTGCTGAGAGGTGGTAGTACAGGTGGTCAGTCCTTATTCTTAACATTCGCCTGTGAAATTTCAAAAGTGAACTATAACAGAATGTATTGATGGATAAATTTGTCAGTACAAGAACTTTTTCAGAACTGATTTTCTTTTAGGATGTGCAAGCTGATCCCTGCTGTGCTCTATGACCCTGAGGACTCTGGTTCATTGGACCTGCACTTCAGCCTCTGCAGCACTGAAATCAATGTCTGTCTCAGCTTACTGCTTCCCAGAATCAAGACACATGAGTGGCAAGAGGGAAATGTTGCTAAAGTAACCCTTGAAAGCAAAATCATCAGAGTTTTCTCAATTTCAAGTATCCAAGCTTGATACTTAGTGACAGAATGAATCCTATATAAAGCAGGAGGAAGGTGATGACAGTTTGCAAGGCGTTGATGTGGGTGATGGTGCTGAAGTCTCTGTATCTATTAGCATTGTGCTTCATGTTCTTCAGATGTTTCCACAGTGAGAAGATCAGAAGGGGAAAATCTGCCAAGGACATTCCAAACGGTGTAAGTTGGAACATCAGGTTTGGGACTAAAACAAGCCTGGAAAATTCTGCAGATAAACCAGAACTAGAATTGAAATGCTTGTGTCTTTTGTATCCATCAACCCAGACATCAATTTCATTGCTTGCCAGTGAAATGTTCAATAATAAAAGGAAGAGGGACAAGAGCAGTGTCACTGAAATCACCCTTTTAAATCTCCACTTGAGGTAGTAGAACAGGGAGTTAGAAAAAATGACTATCTTGAAAAAATAGAGACTGCATAGGCTGGTAGTTAGCCAGATGCTGAAATGATTGGTCACAGTCCAAGCCAAATAAATCAGTTTTAATATCTTTTTGTTCATCAGTAAATCTAGATAAATTATAGGTAGCCATGCATCTACAAGTAGTACCCAGAGGACAGAAATTCTGGAGATTGCCAAAGCAGTGAGAATTTGATCTGCAAAGGAAATCTTTCTTCTCTTGACCCAGTCCACACAGTTCACCGGTGCAATGAATCCATTTCCCAAAGTTCCAATTATGAACTCTACAATGAAAATGAGTTTGAATGTGCTCTGTAGGAAATCAGATGTTTTTCTTAAAACCATGATTTAATGTCAGTTGCCAATGCTGAATATTTCTTCATGAACTTGTGTACAATTTTAGTTATAGGATTCATGAAAATTCAATGGTATTCTCCATGTTTAAAACGAACATAATCAATATCAGTCCATCAAATATCAACATTTGCTAGTGACTCACTTCTCAGCTTTGTCACGGAAATGTTGCATTCTCCCTCACAGCCCAGCTGAACTTCTTCCTTGTTCTCAGTCTCACACACAGTACTTTGTCCTCTTCTTGATGTAGATGAAGGAAACAGTGAATTCAAATGTTCAAACATGCTGACATGCAAATAAAGCTTCATTCATTTGCATAATTTTCTCTTTTCTGCATTGGGTAATCTGTATACTTTGGAGATTTAGCATTATAAAATCCAAGATATGAAAAAGTCAAAAAAATCCCTATCTAATTCAGTACTTCCTAAGCACTGAAGTTTTATTAATGCTAGAATGTTGTCTTTAATGTCAGGTGTGTATATGTCATTGAATTCTCTCCCTATAAACTCCATTTTCTAATAATCTTATATGTCCCAAATGTTCAATAGTGGAAATAATACATATTTTAGATTCTACTCCATAGAAAACACACACACACCAATAAATATTCTTTTATTTGAATCAAATTCCCCTATTCTTCATCTTATTAACTTAAATAACTATTTTATTGAATTTTATTGTGTATATTATGCACCTATCTCTTGAAAACTGTTGCTAGTGGTTAAAATTATTTTTAGATGCTTTCAGTTACATATTATGGAATGTTAAATAGAAGTGTTCAGTAAACGAGCTATTTCATCTATATGTATGAAAGCAGGAAAAATCCCTGTTTTCAGTCAAGCAGAAATTGAATTGCATGAGTTCATTCATACTGTGGGAATCCTTGTCAGTCTGTTTCTCCCTCCAGTGGAAGATACCTCTTCCATCAGCATGAAAGATGTTCAGATTTTATCTTCTTCTCCTTACTTCCTGGAAACTTCTGCTTCATGGCTAACTGCAGAGAACCAAGAGCCGGGGGGGGGGGGTTAACGAGAGTGTGCTTGCTATTTGCTCAAGATGGGAAATGAGTAAGACACATATTCCTCTTTCATAGCTAAAGAGTAAGCAAGGGAGAAATGAACGGAGCTCAGTAAAAATGTCCAAAGAAGGTCTTCATGGATGTATCTTAACCTTCAGAGATGGCATAGGAAGACGCAGACACAGAATGTTCCAATGTGAAATGCTGTTCCCCTCTCAGTCATCTGAAGCAAAATCACTAAAGAGAACAAAAGCAAACTATCTTGAAAACAGCACTGGAGCAACTCAATGATGACTCTGAAAAGATCAGAGATGGGGAAATGAGAGAGACAAAGTCTACAGAATAGGAAAAAATGAGCAATTAATTAAAGAGTTTTGAATTCTATTAACTATTGTAAAACAAGAGAAAACAGGAGGTATAAAGCTTATTTACACATTTCCCCATGGAGAATCAACATCCTTATTCACTTAACACTGAAGCAATTCAGAGAACCAGCTGTGATAGTTTATACTGATTGTCAACTTGACAGGGTCTACAGTCACCAAGAGACAAATTACTGTTCATATTATTGAAGGGTAACATATGTACTCCTAATAGAGGTGGGAAAACCCATTGGAAATGTGGGAAATATCATTGCACAGTCTTGGATTCCAAATATAAGATGGTTAAAGCTAACTGAGCAAAAGCAGTGGTCAGTCTCTGCTTCCTGATTGCAGATGTGATGTCACCAGCTGCCTCAAGGTCCTGCCCTGCTCCCTTCCTTGTCAGAATGGACTGTAGTTTCAACTGCAAACCTAAATAAACTCTTTCTTCCTTAAGTTGCTTTTGTCTGGTATTTTGTCACAGCAATTAGAAAAATGACAAATACAAAAAAAAGTGGTACCAAGAAATAGGACAGTTGCTGTGTTAAACCTGCTCGTGTAGTTCTTAAGTCTTTGGAACTGGTTTCTGGGAGGAATGTGGAAGTGTTTGGAACTTTGGACCAGAAAGGCTCTTGAATAATGTAAGCAGAACTCAATGGAATATTGTAGTTCGAACTTGAAAGATAAGACAGCTGAAGGACACAGACAGTGAAGGCTCAGCTCATGAGGCTTCAGTAGGACAAAGTTTGTTAGGAACTCGGCTAAGGATCATTCTTAAGGCATAATGACAAAGAATTGCATTGCATTCTCCCTATATCCCAGGGTCTTAACTGAAGCTAAATTTAAAAATAATGGACTATTTCATTTTCCAGAGGAAATTCCATAACAGAATGACATTCAGACTGTGTTATGGTTACTGATCACTGATGAGAGAGAAAAAAAGAGAGAGAGAGGAGAGAGAGAGAAGGAAGAAAGAAAGATATGAAAACTATGCAGTTTGGCATAAAAGAAATGAGTTTCCATTTACTGATGAGCCAGTTGCTGAGAAAGCAGCTGTATTTTTGAATATATTGACACCATTAAGAAAAACATGGCACTGTGGCTATGGGAAATGTATTGAGAAAAAGATCCTACCCATGGATGGAAGGCTCCGTCTTTTAAAAATCCATATTCTTTTGAAAATAGGTAGATTACATTGGGAATTCTACTGAAGAAATTCTCTGATCCTCAAATGCAGCTGTCTAATGAAATGTTTCCATAAGGTCAGCACACAGAGGACAATAAACCTGTGGCCCAAAGGAGACACATTCCTTCCTGGCATTGTGACAGAACATAGTAGCAGCATCCACATGGCCTTCATTTTATAGGCATGAAAGATGCAGGACTGAGCAGTCATGAAGTATTGCATTACAGTTCCATTGAGTCACTGGGGCCAGGCAATGTGTGCATGGTTAGATTCCCTGCAAAGAGGCCCTGATGGGTTGCTGCATGGACTGTAAGGTGAAGCCCACTGTAACAATGGAAACCTCAGAATGTTGCAGATGCCAGAACATTGGGATGTCCATTAAGGAAAGCTACAGGCATGGAGTAGAGTAAGCCCAAGAGAGGCTAGTTATGCTGCAGGTCTCAGAGATAGAGGCATGGGTTTATTCAAGCCCTTTGAAGTTCTAATTATTCTATCACAAACCCCAGGTGCCAGACATATAGGTGTAGGATATGATATTAGACTTGCTGGGTTTTGGTATTGTATTGTTCCTATTATTTTTGGCTGCATCCTGTTTTTCCTTTTTGGAATAGGAATCTTTACTGTGTGCATTTGTATATTAATTTAACATATACTATAGAGAAACAATTCAAAGGGAAGACCAATCCATTTTGCAGCACTGTTTCAAAGATTAGTCTATGGTCATCTTGCCCCATTGCTATGGGACTATGGTGAGGCAGCACATCATGGTGAGGGGATGCAATTGAGGATCTGCTCACTTCATGACAAAGGAGACAAAAGGGGCCAGAATAAGACATATATTTCTAGTAAAAGCCTCCAGAGACCTACATCCTTAACTATGCCCCAAAACCCTACAGTTTCATTATATTGTAAGTTCATCAAGTGACTTACCTATAGTATGGTAAGAGTCTACAAGAACCAGTCACTTCTCCACAATTAGATTACTACTTAGCGACTAACCCATCAGTACCATAGTCTATGGAGAGGTCCTTAGCAGCCAAAGTATAATAACATATTTTTTTTATTTTTTGAGACAAGGACATTTCTAGCTTTTGGCAAAGGACATGAATCAAGACCCCAAATCCTTAAACTTCCTGCTCTGTTTCTGTCTCCTGTCATTATTTTTGTAAAAGTATTATCAGTACTTTGATAGAGAGTAATTGAAATCTGTTGTTAACTTTCAAAATATGGCCATGCTTCCACAAATCCAGAAACACAGGGTTTTCCACTTTCTTGCATCATTTCTATCTCTTCAATGTGGAATTTTTTCTCTCTGGCTATTTTTATTCTATTTTCTTTTTTTGCCAATTTTAGACAACATATTTTGATCATATTTATAACCCCTTCCATGTTTGCACCCCATTTACTACCCCCACACAATGTCATTTGATTCATTTATAGATATTAAGCCCTATAGTGTCACATCTCTGTCTCCAAATGCCCATCAGTGTGGCTTCATCCACTGGAACCTGGTTAACCAACCAAGAGTCACATCCCTGCAGCCATCAATGTCAATAGTTCCCAGGAAGTGTTGGGGTTTCTTAACTATTTCTCTATTTTTGCCTGGGATTTTGTCTGGATTGAGTTTATATGGTACTTGTGCATGCTGTCATTTTGCTGAAACTTCATATGAGTAACATCGCAGCTGTCTGTAAAACTCTGGTTTTTGTGGTCATCCACCATCCCTGACTCTCACACTCTTTCCACCCTCTCTTCCACAATGATCCCTGAGCCTTGAGAGGCAGAAGTTTGATGTGCATGTTTAATTCAGGGATAAGCGCTCTTACTTTTACTTTTTGAGGCTATTATGAATGGGTTGTTTTCTCATTTTCATTCCCAGTGTGTTTATTATTATTGTATGGAAAAATAATATATTTGTACATGATGGTTTTGTACCCTGCTGCTTTGACAAATTTGCTTGTCAGAACCAAGAACTTTCAGATAGAGTTGTGGGACTTTGAAAGTGGCAGAGAGTTTCTAGATTTTTGATGCATTTATTACAGGGGACAGTGGTCAGTAAATAACTCCCAGCCAGTGACTTTCTAGTTAATTGTCTCAAAACTGCAAAGAACTACAAACAAGGAAAGCAATAAAAGGGCAGTAAATTAAGGTTTATTAAGATATAAATAAAGAGTTCCCAGTAAGGAGAAAAGAACCTGAAAGTAAGTTGCCAAACAGAATCTGGATTAGAGGTCCTTATATCCTGGGAATGTCCAATTTCATCCCACACACATGTAAATTAGGCATTCAGGTGGAATTTATCTGCTTGGTTAATTTAACTGTATATGGGGAATCCTGATTAGCTGATGAATAAAGTGAAAGTGTGCATACTCAAAACCAGTCCTCCAGTAGAAATAAAATAAAATAAAACAAAGCCTGCTAAAATGTTCCAAAGTGAATAATGACTCTCTTGATTAGATTTGTGGCCTAATCTACAGGAGGAAATTCATGCCTGATACTGTAAATATGCTCAAAACCCATGGCAAGAGAAGTCACAGGCTTTATGGGAGAGCCTGTCAATGTTTTGCTAAATGGTCATGTTGTCAAAACATGTTCTAAATATTCATGTTTATATCCATTGATTTGTTTAGAGCAGCTTCTTAGTGCAGAGGGTAGAGTTAATTCATGGACTTATTACTGTTCAAAATGCTCCCAGCTCCAAGCTCCCTTCCACAAATAACTCTCATTTCCCTCCCAATTTCATATTTTTACTTTTTAATAACTCACTAAGCCCAGTGACTGTTACCTATTTGCCCATGTGCGTAGGGTCCTCTACTGGGATGCGTGCAACCTACCAATGGCTTCCTTTCCTGAAAAAGAAAATGACCCTTCCACAGCCATCAACTGCCTTGAGCTTTTCAGCTAGAAGTGGGTCATCAGGATCCCCTTACCCACCATGCTAGAACTTTCAGCTCTCTTGTTCTTGTGAAGGTCTTATGCAGGTAACCACAGTCACTGTGAGTACATGTGGATAGCAGCCAGGAAGAGGGTGCAGGTGAACATGACAAAGATTCATTGTATATATGTATGAATTTTCTTTTAGTTCCAAAATGGGAGGAAGAATAAAAAAAATTAAAACAATGATGGCTGTCAATTAACTGAATTTGGAGAATGAGGCCCTTTTTATTTTAGTTCCTGAGCTTGCCAATTAGGTACAGTTTATTGTAACCTTTGGTGTTCTTGAAGTTGAATACTAGCTCCACCAGGCCATACAGATATTTTATTTTCCTTGGAAGGGGATGCCTTGCTCCTGATTCCTGTCAGCATGTAGAAGGCTTTGTTTTTTTTTTTGTTTTGTTTTAAGTAGAATTACATCTGTAAATAATGATAGTTGGCTTCCACTTTCTCCATTTGTATTGCTTTTATTTGTCTTGTATCATTGAATTGGTAAAAACGTCCACATACTTATACTGTAGAAGCACATTGAGTGTGGAAATCCATGTTTTGTCCTTAACTTTACAGTAAATTCTTTAATTTTACTCTCATTTAATACAAAGTGGCTAGGTTGGTGGCAACTAGGATTACTTAGGTTGAGAAACAGTCCTTTGGTATCTAGATTCCTTGGGGTTTTATCTATTTTGTTGCCGGCTTTTGCAGTGTTCAGCTTTAAAACCAGGTATATACATGCTAGGGAATCACTCTGCAAATGAACTACACACCTAGCCTTCTTTGAGGCTTTTTAAAAAAAAAATTTTTTTATTGAATTTTTGTGTATTTTATTTAGAACATCTCAAACAATCTAAAGCATCTTTATACCCCAGTACCCACTGGCACCTTCCCATAGCACCCTCCCCCAACTGGAATTCATATGTTCTGTCTTTTATCGTAAAGGATACTGAATTTTATGGAAAGGCTATTTCTTTGTCAAAATGTTATTTATTATTTTTATTTTGTTTTACGCATATAAGTGTAATGCCTGCATGGAGGTAAGTGCACCCATGTGCTATAATGGCCATGGAAGTCAGAAGAGGGTGTCAGATCTGCTGAAACTGAAGGTACAGATGGTTGTTAGCCACCATGTGGATACTGAGAATTGAACCCAGGTCCTCTGCAAGAGCAGTCAGTGCTCTTAACTGGTGAACCATCTCTCTAACCCCAGAAAGCCTATTTCCTAATCTTTCAATATGATATTGTGACTCTTCTTTATTCTGTTTATGCTGAGCATCACATTCACTATGTTGCATATATTTTGCCATTCTTGAATCCCTGAAATGATGTCATCTTATCATCATGTTTCATCTCTTCAATGTGCTGGTAAATGTGTTTACAAATATTGAAATTATGAATTTATACCTAGTTTCTAGTACAGTGGTCTATAGTTTTCTTTGTTGCTGTTTTTTTTTTTAATCTCATCTTTGTATAAGGGTTCTATTGACTTTATAGGATGAGAGTGGAAAATTTTTGCCTATTTCTGTTTTATGGTATAGTTTGTAGATAATTGTTAAAATTCAGTAGTGGATCCATTCAGTGCTAGGGTTTTTTTTTTTTTTAGTTTGGATTATTTTTAATATAGCATTATACTTTCCTATTTCCTTTTCTTTTACCTCCCTCCCTTCCTTCCTTTCTTTTTTTTTTTTCTTTTTGATATAAGGTCACACTGTGTTGGGGACCCCTGTTGTGAAGTAGTAGTCTCTCCATGTCCGGAAAGCCCACAGGCTCGGTTTCATATGCAGAAGACTCCTTTTCATCAGGGTATCTTCCTGGCATCTTCCTGACTCGTCTTTTGAAGTAGCTGCCACAAAAACACATGGCCTCCAGCTCTGGAAATGCCATGCTTTCCTGTGCTTTCCTGTGTGATTTTTCTGGCAGTCTAGCAGCCTGACAGGAGCCCACTTCCATATGTAGATGGGGCATCCTAAAAGTACCTATCAACTAGGGCTTTTACCACTACCCCCACGGTATAAAGTTTCCTGGTTTCCCCTCAATAATTAGAGCTGGATTACCAGGACTTGGAGCCGAGCAGAGTCACTGTAATAAAGAGCTGTAACACGGATTAAGCTGAATCCTGTGTCTCACTGCCTACGATCCAGTCTCTCCGGGGGACACTATCCTTCCGTCATCGACTCACGGAACCCTAGCTTTTGCCGCCTCACACCTCTCTTCATGACCCGGCAGCTGACGGGTCCCGAACTCAGAGAGAGAGTACACGGGTGAAATTAGGGCGGAAACCGGCAGGGCAAAGCCCCGAGCAGCAGAGACTTTCAGCACTCAAGTGGCGGACAGCGATGCGGTGCGCGACGGAGAAGCCCGTGGGACCTGCCGTGCCTATTCCTGGTGCGCGCAGGGGACTCGTGCCATGCTAGGAGCTGGTGCCCCGAGATCCCAGCACATCCCCCATACCTAGCTCCCAATGTGAGAGCCTCTGAACCTCGTGCCAGCTAGGAGCTGGCACCCACTGAAACGCAGGATTCGTGAGTATCCCTCCCCACCAGGAGGGCAATAATAAAAATCTCTTCTAATTTCCTCCTTTTGTTTCTGGTCTGAAGTCTTCGCGTGGGACCGCTAGGAACAGAGAGACAACTGAGGCTTCCTGGTCAGGGCTATCTCTTGATGTTAGCTAAAGGTCTCTCTGACCCCCTAACAGACTCCGACTGCCTACACAGGTGTAGACAAAAGACCTCTATCTAGATATCTTTCTAATATAAAAAATCTAGTAACGCAACGGCCACTTAAGAGCCATTAGGGCGGCTGCCAGCCCCTCAAATTTGCGGGAAGGCCTGTGCTGGGAACCACTTGGGATCCCCTGAAATTTCAATTTCAGGCACATCCACTTGGGAACCATCACTTCACCCCACTTTTCTATCTCAACACTGCTAGAAAAATCCCCAAAATTCCAGGGATCTCCACGTAAGATTTGGAGTCAGGCAGATTTCTCTAGTCAGCTCTGTTACCCTGCCCCCAGGCACTCAAGCCGCAGCTAGAACAAGTTGAGTGAGAATTTAAATTAACTAGCCCCTGCCGAGCACCTGGGAATTCACGGTGGCTCATGGCCAGAACAAAAGATTTAAAACCGACATTTTTTTTTCTGCAGATCTAGAGGCTTGTGACTTACTAAGACGTTCCAACCCCCTAGTGTCTGACTGCTGTAAAAACATCTTCCCTTCATAATGGGAAATTCAGCATCACGTCAGAAAAAATGTCAAATTCGTTCCCTTAAGACCCTGCTTAAATCTAGAGGGCTTAAGATCTCTCAAAAGGAAAGCTTAAAATTTTAGAATGAGGTGTGTCAGTTTGCACCCTGGATCCTATCAACAGACATATCTGATCCAGAGATATGGAACTTTCTTTCACATTTGGCTCGTAAAAAAGAAATCCAAGAAAGGCATAATTTCCCTCTTTCCTTTTTCCCAATAATGGCAGCCATCCAGCAATGCTTAAAAAACCCACCTAAGATTGAGGAAAGTTTACAGGCACCAGAAAATAATAAAAGAGAGTTTTTAAGCAATAAAAAAAAAACCCTGCAGACTGCCCAATAGCAGATTCAACAAGCCCAGATACTAACGCCCAGATTTCAAAAGCTTCTAAAGACCCTCAGATAAATTCCCCTCCCCCTTCACCTTGGCTACTGCCACGCCCTGCGGCTCTGCTACCGCCTGTGGAGCAGTTCCAGCCATGCCCTACAGCCACAGAGCAGCTGTGTAACCTTAGAGATAATGGAAGTTGCCAGCCTCAAAATTTCCAGCCTCAGTAGTCTCAGGACCCCCAAAACCCACTGGTAGAGGCTTTTCCTGTTAACTTACAAATAACAAGGCAACGTCCACTAGCCTGGTATCTACTCCCAGCGGCAGAACTTAAAGAATTGCGCCAGGCTGTACATGAGGATGGCATTCATGCTCCATGGAATAAATCTATACTACAAACATTTAATACTAATCTGCTTCCCCAGGATTGGAGGGACATCTGTAGATCTACCCTCCCCAGTCCATTATTTGTACAATGGGAAGCCTTATTTAGAGATGAGTGCCTAATGTAGGCTAAAAGAAATGACACTCATAATCAGCAGCTAAGACCCTAACAAGGACAGGATCCACCACCTGGATTTATAGATTGGAATTATGACCAGCTTTTTGGTCAAGGCAACTTCTCCACAGGAATTCAGCAAGCTTCAATTCCAGCTGGCTGCATTGAGCAAATTCGCTTATGTGCTCTGCAGGCCTGGGACCACTTAACACCTTTGTCCACCAGGCCACGAGAGACATCTGCACTAACCTTTTTAAAGCAGAAGCCAACTGAAGCTCTTCCAGACTTTATACTAAGAGAGCAAGCAAGTTTAGATAGAAAAATAACAGATCCTGCAGGCAAAGCAATGCTTTTAAACAGCCTTGTCTGGCAAGGAATGACCCCTGAGCACAGACAAGCATGCCAGGGACTAAAAAATGAACAGTATGATAAGTGGATTGTGGCCACCCATGATATTGGGACTGCCACGTACCAGGCTTCCTCCCTTGCCCAAGCCCTTATAACCACAACTCAGACCAACTCAAAATGCTTTAAATGTGGAGAAACTGGACACTGGATAAAAAATTGCCCCCAAAATAACTCAGCTGCCACTCGACTCCCTAAAACATAAAACCCTCTGTCCTCACTATAAAAAGGGCTTTCACTGGAAAAAGGATCATAGATCTAAAAATGACAGAGATGGCAAGCCTCTGCCACCTTTAAACTCCT
>NW_008328084.1:0-3828 GCF_000622305.1 Nannospalax galili
CTCTGACCAGATTAGTATAGGCCTCAAAGTATGGCTATTAAAAATCCAATACGGTTAGTTCCACCCGTCTGATACTTTCATTTACCATGTGCTATGTAGATAAAGCTTGGGTAAAACACCAAATGTTTTCAGATAAACCTTGACTAGATATATGTATTTTGTTCCTTACACTAGCTGACTAAACTATGACCTTAGAAATTTTAAGATTATGTTTTTGTTATTTTTGTTTCATTCTTTATATATATTAACAAACTGATGCAAACCTTCATCACTTGCTTAGGCTTTCTTATTTTTTCTATTTTGGAAAATATCTCCATTCCCATATCCTTAACACCTTTTACATTCTCATTTTCTTTTTTAATAATTATAAGACATAATAACATTAACAAATAAATTTACCATCTGTTGTGAGAATTCTTTTCTTCGGGATGCGAAGCAATGCCTTTTCCTTTTAGGGTTCTAGTGTTGAGACAATGTTTGATTAAAGTTTTACTGGGGAGCCAATGAATTTATTGAGCTTACTTACCGAGATAACTGAGGGGTTACTGAAGTGTATGTATGACCTGAGGGTATGCAGAGTGGAAAGCCTTTACCCAGCATGGGTCATGCCTTCTCTTCCTAGCCGCCCCCAGATTGTATATTTTAACCCTCCCCAAATCTAGGAGACCAGGTGTTATTAAGGCCAAATTACATAGAGTTGGCTGGGAAGAGTGGCTAGATACACTGGTGAAGGCCCAATGACCCTGTTGCCCTCCTTTAATGAAGGGGCACAACCAACAAACCCAATTGTGATGATGTTTAGCAATCAGGCACTGCTGAAGTTGTGATGATGGTAGTTATTTCATGCAGAAGAGGCTGCTGTACAGTAGCATCTTATTAAAAGAACATGGAATTTAAAAGGATTTTGGTCCTAGGATCCATAAGTGAGGGAGAACATACATCTTTTTATATTTCTGAGTCTGTGTTACTTCACTTAGCATAACAGTTTCTAGATCTATCCATTTACCTGAAAATTTCATTATTTCATCTTTCTTTACTACTGAATAGAACTCAATTGTGTAAATACACCAAATTTTTGTTAACCACCCATCAGTTGAGGGGCACTTAGGTTGCTTCCACCTCTTTGCTATTTGGAAAGAGCAGCAACAAACATGGTTGTAGAAGTGTCTCTACAATAGGATAAGTCCTTTGGGTATATGCCAAGGAGTGGTATAACCAGGTCATATGGTAGGTTCATTTTTAGTTTTTTAAGAATTCTCCACATTGTTTTCCATAGGGGTTGCACAACTTTGCAATCCCACCAGCAGTGAATGAGCATTCCCCTTTCTCCACATCCTCACCAGCATTTGCTTTCGTTTGTTCTCTTGATCCTAGCCAGTCTTATTGGGGTAAGGTGAAACCTTTGGGTGGTTTTAATTTGCATTTCCATAATTACTAACGATGCTGAACACTTTTTGAGATGTTTCTTAGCCATCTTTATTTCTTCCTTTGGGAACTCTCTGTTTAGGTCTTCAGCCCATCTTTTAATTGGGTCATTTGGTTTCTCGATTCTTTGTTTTTTGAGTTCTTTATATATTCTGCATGTTAAAACTCTGTCAGATGTGTCACTAGTGAAGTTTTTTTTCCATTCTGTGGGTTTTCTCTTCACTTTTTTTTATTGTTTCTTTTGCTGTACAGAAGCTTTTTAGTTTAATGAGGTCCCATTTGTTGATAGCTGACCTTAATTTCTAAGCAACTTCTGTACGATTTTAAAAATCTTCTCCTACATCTCTATCTTGTAAGTTACTGCCAATATTTTCTTCTAATAGTTTAGGGTTTCAAGTTTCACATTGAGGTCTTTGATCGATTTGGAGTTGACTTTTATGGAAGGTGGACGATAAGGATCTAGTTCCATTCTTCTACAGGTGGAGATCCAGTTTTGCCACCACCATTTGTTGAAGACACTGTCTTTCCTCCACTGTGTGTTCTTGGCACTTTTGTCAAATATCAGGTGGCTGAAATTGCTTGTACTCAGGTTTGGGTCGTCAGTGGTGTTCCATTGATTTATGTGTCTATTTTTGTACCTGTACCAGGCTGTTTTTATGACTATAGCTCTGTAGAATACTTTGAGATCTGGTATAGTAATCTCCCTAGTGCTGAACTTCCTGCTCAGGGTTGCTTTGGTTATCGGGGATGTTTTGTGCTTCCATAGAAATTTAAGGATGGTTTTTTCTACCTCTGTGAAGTATGTCATGGGGATTTTGATTAGGATTGCACTGAATCTGTATATTGCTTTTGGTAGGATGGTCATTTTCACAATATTAATTCTTTCAATCCATGAGCATGGGAGGTCATGGGAGGTCCTTTCATCTTCTGATGTCTTCCTCAATCTCTTTCTTTAAATACTTAAAATTTTCATTGTAGAGGTTTTTAATGTCTTTGGTTAAGTTTATTCTGAGATTTTTTATTTTTTTATTTTTGCCACAATCATGAATGGGAGCATTTCCCTGTACTCTTTCTCCAATTGCTTGTTATTGGTATATAGAAAGGCTACTGATTTTTGTAAATTGATTTTATAATCTGCCACTATACTGAGAGTGTTGATAAGTTCTAGGAGTTTTCTAGTGGAACTTTTGGTATCTCTTAGGTAGAGTATCATATCATCTGCGAAAAGCGATAATTTGACATCTTCTTTTCCAATTAGCATTCCCTTAATTTCCTTTTCCTGTCTTATTGCTCTAGCAAGTGCTTCAAGCACTATGTTGAAAATGAGTGGAGATAGTGGACACTCTTGTCTGATTCCTGATTTTAATGGTAATGCTTCCAGTTTTTCTCCATTTACAATGATGTTGGCTATGGATTTGTTGTATATAGCTTTAATGATGTTGAGGTATGTTTCCTCTAGTCCAGTTCACTCTAGGACTTTAAACATAAATTCATGCTGAATTTTGTCACAAGCTTTTTCTGCATCTATTGAGATGACAATGTGGTTTTTGTCTTTGAGTCCATTTATATGATTAATGACATTTATTGACTTGTGTATATTGATACATCCCTGCATCTCTGGAATAAAGCCTACTTGATCATGGTGAATGATCTTTTTGATGTGTGTCTGTATGCCATTTGCAAGTATTTTGTTGAGAATTTTTGCATCTATGTTCATTAAGGATGTCGAAGAATAGTTTTCTCTTTTGGATGTGTCTTTATCTGGTTTGGGTATTAGAGTGATGCTGGCTTCATAGAATTTTGGAGTCTTCCCTCTGTTTCTGTTGTTTTGAATAATTCAAGTAGTATTGGTTGAAGGTCCTCCTTAAATGTCTGGTGGAATTCTGCTGTAAAATCATCTGGGCCTATGTTTTCTTTCGTTGGGAGGCTTCATATTACTGTTTTGATTTCCTTACATGTCATGGGTCTGTTTAAACTGTTGATATCTTCTTTGTTTAACTTTGATGGTTCCCATGATTTTTGTCATCCATCCATTTCTATTAGATTTTCAAAATTAAGAAGAGAATAGGTTTTTAAATTATTCCCTTATAATGGTCTGGATCTTTTGGGTGTCTGTTTGATGTTTCCCCTTTCATCTCTGATTTTGCTGATTTGGATTTGCTCTTTCTTTCTTTTGGTTAACTGGGCTAAGGGTTTGTCTATTTTGTTTAGCTTTTCAGAGATCCAGTTCTTACATTCATTGATTCTTTGTATTGTTTTCTATGTTTCTATTTGATTAATTTCTGCTCCCCTACTGAGTTCGGGTTAATCTGTGTCTTAAAGTTGTGTAGTGTTGTTTTTATAAATTTAGGTGCACCAGAGTTTGGTGCATATATGCTAAGGATTTTAATATTTAATATCTTC
>NW_008328084.1:4004-20652 GCF_000622305.1 Nannospalax galili
CTTAGAGCTATAAACTTCCCTCTAAGAACGGCTTTTAATGCCTCCCAAAGGTTGTTCTTGTGTTGTTCAGTCCTTTTCATTGAATTCCAGGAATTCTTTTATTTCTTTCTTAATTTCTCCTTTCACCCACTCACTGTTTAGGAGTGTGTTGTTCAATTGCCACGAGTCCATGTATTGCCTAGGGCTTTGATTTTGAGTTTTATTGCATTGTGGTCCGATAGCATGCATGGAATTATTTCAATATTTTTGTATTTGTTGAGGTTTGTTTTGTGGCCCAGTATGTGTTCAATTTTTGAAAAAGTTCCATGGGATACTGAGTAGAAAGTGTATTCTATGGTCCTTGGGTGGAATATTTGAAAGATGTCTGTTAGGTCCATTTGATGTATGGTATCATTAATTCAGACATCTCTTTGTTAATTCTCTGTCCTGTTAACCTATCTGATGGTGACAATGGGGTATTGAAGTCCCTTACTATTAATGAGTTGGCATTAATCTGGGTCTTAAAGACCTGTAGTACTGTTTTTATGAAGTTGGGTGCACCAGAGTTTGGTGAATATATGTTCATAATTATAAACTCTTCTTGCATGCTAGTCACACCACTCTGCACTGTTTCATGAGTTTGTCCTATTTTTGTTCATCGCTATGTATGCTTTCGAGCAGCTAAAGTACAAGAGAGTCACGGTGAATTGAAGTGACTTCTGAGAAACAGGCTTTCCTTTACCTGACACTCTTGTGTAAAGAATGCAGCTTTTCAGGATGTTCCTGTTGTTCTTGAACCCAAGATAAGAGAATCCAAAATACCCTAGTTTTTCTTGTAAGAAACACATGAAGCCTATGCATCTTAAAGAACTCCTACTATAATTACCTACAACATGAATAAACCAAATTTCCATACAGTCCAGACATAATTTGAAACTCTAATTGTGGATATGGATTTGCTTAGCCTATTCGTGTCGTGGAAGATTTTTCTTTCCCCTTCAACTATAATAGACATTTTTGCTGGGTAAAGTATTCTGAATTGGCATCTATTGTCATGTAGAACTAGAAATAACTTGTTCCAGGCTCTTCTGGCTTTCATAGTTTCCATTGATAAGTCAGGTATAATTCTGTTGGGCTTTCCTTTGTATTGTTTCCTTATATTGTTTCCTTTTTGTTTTTGTTTTTGTTTTTTTTTTTTTTGCTGTTTTCATTTTCCTCTTTTTTTTTTTCATTTTTTGTTTTTTTTTTGATATGTAGAACTGGAAATAACTTGGTCCAGGCTCGTCTGGCTCTCAGTTTGCATTGATAAGTCAGGTATAATTCTGTTGGGCTTTCCTTTGTATTGTTTCCTTATATTGTTTCCTTTTTGTTTTTGTTTTTGTTTTTTTTTTTTTTGCTGTTTTCAGTATCCTCTTTGTTCTGTACATTTTGTGTTTTTATTAGGATATGTCGTGGGGAGTTTCTTTTCTAATCCTGTCTATTTGGTGTTCTATGTGCTTCCTGCATTTGTATGGAGATATTTTTCCTTAATTCTGGGAAATTCTCTTCTACAATTCCGTTTAAGATCTGTTCAATGCCATTAACCTGAAATTCTTCTTCCTCTATGTCTATGATCTGTAGATTTGGTCACACTTCTTTCTTAATTTCTGCATGAGTTTTCTTCAATATTTCTATCTCCTTTGTGAATTCATTCAAAAGTTTAGCCCTATCTTCTTTTAGTTCTTTAATTTGTTCTTAATTTTTCATAATCTTCGCTTGCATGCTCCAATTCTTCACCTTTTCCTCCACTGTTAATAATTCTGTTTTCCATTTCATTCATTCTAGCAGTGAGGCTTTTCCCTGTTGTTTAATTCTATGTCCTTTGTTATCTCTAGGGTTTTCTCCTTATAGAACTCTTCTACAGGACTGCTGGAGTTTGCTGGGGGACATAGTGTTTTGGCTTTCCATTTTATTATTCTTTCACACTTCTTTCTTAATTTCTGCCCGAGTTTTCTTCAATATTTCTATCTCCTTCGTGAATTCATTCAAAAGTTTAGCCCTATCTTCTTTTAGTTCTTTAATTTGTTTGTTTGTGTGTTCTTTAAATTCTCTGCTCTCCTTTCCTTATTTCCTTATGAAAAGCTGGTTGGTACAGGTTTCAGGTTCTCTTGGGTTTTATTTTGGAGGGAAATTGATTATGTTTGATTTTTCTTTTAAATTCTGTGTCCTTTTTTATCTATAGGGTGTAGTCCTTATAGAACTCTTCTACAGGACTGGTGGAGTTTGCTGGGGGACATAGTGTTTTGGCTTTTCATTTTATTATTCTTTCACTGTGATTTTGGCATGTGAATTTGTTGTTTATAATTCTGATATGAGAATTAAGTTGAAGTATGCTTCTGTTTTTATTATTGGTGTGCCTCTCTCCTTTCCTTATTTCCTTATGTAAAGCTGGTTGGTACAGGTTTCAGGTTCTCTTGGGTTTTATTTTGGAGAGAACTGATGCCTTCAGATCAGCTTCTCAGGAACACCGCAGAAGCCCAATGAAGGCTCCAGTCAGGTACACTTAGGCTTCCTTTTAAGGTTTGGACCCCTACTAGTGGGAACTCATCAAAATTTGGAAGATCCCTAAGGGGGGGTGATTTTGGGACTCTCTGTTGGTCTGCTAAGTTCTCACCCCTATGCCAGAGGGAGGCCTTAACAGGCACTCTCTGGCAGTCTGCTGAGATCCCAGCTGCTACACAGATGCAAGTTGGATCTCACCCTCTCAGGCTGTCTGCTAAGATCTTAGCCTTATCCTACCAAAGTCAGGTCTGCCCTGGGCCTTGGGAGGGGCCTCACAGAATCCCAGTTAGGGGGTTGGGTATGGTGCAATTGGAGAAAGCTCACCACCCCTTGGTGGCAGGATCTGGACACTCCCAGGAAGTCCCCTGAGTTCTCACCCCCTATGCCAGAGGGAGGCGGTAACAGGCACTCTTTGGTGCTCTGCTGAGGTCCCAGCCCCTACACAGATGGAGGCCGAAACCCACCCTTTGTGCTCTGTAGTAAAATTTGAGGTCAGCTATTGTGATGCCCCCCCAACTCTCTTCCAAATGTTTAGAATTTTGTTTGCAATTTTTAGTCTTTTGTGATTCCATTTGAATTCTTTTATTTATTTATTTTTTTAGATCTGTGAAATAAGGCATTGGAATTCCTACCAATTGGAATTTTGGTAGGTATTGCATTAAGTCTGTTGATTAATTTTGGTAGTACAGCTGTTTTCACAACATTGATTCTAACAATCCAGGAGCATGGAAGCTCTTCCATTGTCTTGTATCTTCTTTGATTTCCCATTTCAGTGTCTTGAAGTTCTCATTTTAGACATATTTGTCTTCTTTGGTTAAGTGTATTCCCAGGCACTTAATTTTTGGGGGGTGCTATTTCGAGTAGGATATTTTTCTAGCATTTCTCTGAGAGTATATTGTTGGTATATAAGACTACTATTGGTTTTTCTTATTGTTTTTGTATCCTGAAACTTTGTTTTACCTAGAAATTGTCTAGCAGATTCCATAGGGCCCTTTAAATATTGAATAACATGATCTTCAAATAGAGATGGTTTGATTTCTTCCTCTCCTATTTGTATCCCCGTTATGACTTTCTCCTGATTAATTACTGCAGGTAAGAGAGAGTGGAGAGCAGGCATCCTTGCCTCCTTCCCAATTTTGGAGGAAATGACTTCAGTGTGTCTCTTACTAACACAATATTGTTCCTAGGTTTGTTGGATATAGCCTTTGTCATTTTGAAGTATGTTCCATCTATTTCTAACCACTCCAAGCCTTTTATCATGAAGGCATGTTGAACTTCATCAAATGCCTTTTCAGCATCAATTGAGATGATTTTGTATATATTTATATTTATTTATTATTTTTATTTTATATGTATGAGTGTATTGCCTGCATGTGGTAATGCGTAAGTGCACTTGTGTTGTGCACTGCCAGAGGAAGTCAGAAAAGGGCATTGGATTTCCTGGAACTGGAGTTACAGATGGTTGTTAGTCGCCATGTGGGTGCTGGGAATCAAACACAGTTCTACCACAAGAGCAGTCAGTGCTCTTAACTGCTGAACCATCTCTCAATAAATTTACCTGCAGTAAATTCTTAATGGAATACTTTACAGGGGGAAAGAAGAAAGAGAGCTTCCTTCACATCAACATATGAAAGTGTACACAACATGAAAAGAACAGATAAACAAAATAGACCCAGGAAAGGAACACTCATGTCAAATACGGGAACTCAAGAAACTCTCAAAAGCAGTACAGAAGGAAAAGAAATACAAATAATTAATCAGAAGAGAATATCACCAAACAAATCCATAGAAAATAGTGAACTCTTTCTGTAATGACCTTAAAAGTAAACAGCCTCAACTCACCTCTCAAAAGGCATAGACAAAAAGACTGGAGTAACAAACAAGAACTGGGGCCAAAGAGGTGGCTCAGTGGTTAAGAGTCCTGGCTGTTCTTGCAGAGGACCTGAGTTTGGTTCCAAGCACCCACGTGGCAGCTAACAACCATCCATAACTGCAGGTACAGGGGCCCGGCTATTTTTTTTCAATGTAGGCTTTGGTCCCTATCCACAGTAAAAGATATGTCTTATCCTATTGTGCAGTTCTTTTGACTCGTTGTTTTACTTTATCAGTTCCTTGGGATGCACTCTGTTCTAGTTTGTTCTTCATTGCTGTGACAAAATACTCTGACCAATACCAACTTGTGGAGGAAAGGGTTTATTCAGCTTACCTCTCCCAAGTCACAGTTCATCAGGGAGCCCAAGGTAGGAACTCAGGGTAGGAACCTGGAAGCAGAGCTGGAGCACAGGCCATGGAGGAACTATGCTTGCTCCCCTGGCCCCTGCTCAGCCTACTTTCTTATGCAACTCAGGCCCACCTGCCCAGGAGTGGTACCACCCACAGTGATCTGAGCCCTCCCACATGACTCAACAATCAAGAAGATGCCCCATGGACATCGCCACAGGCCAGTCCAATAAAGGAAATTCCCCAATTAAGGCTCCCTCAATCCGGTGTGTCAAGTTGACACTAAAGCTATCCAGCATACACATTATGATCTCTATGATAAAAAAAAATTTTTAAGGGAAAAGGCAGATAAAGGAGGGGAAAGGCCCTTCAAAACCACTTATGCAATGTAATAGCAAAGCTTTCAAAATCATACACACACACACACACACACACACACACACACACTGTTAAGAATCTTAAAGAGAATTCTTTCTTGAGCAGCCCATATCTGCACATGGATGTGTACAATTATTTTCCCTGAACACCTCTGTATTCTCCCCAGTGCTTTAAATCTATTAAATTTCTTCTTGATAAACTTCAACTCTTATTTCATTCTGCCTTATCCTGAAATTCTTTTCTACTGCTGATTCAGTCCTGGCTTTACCTAAGTCAGTCTTCTGAAATGAGTCAGGCCATATGTGGCCCACGCACTGCAGCCACTGACAGCATTACAAGTCTGGCCACCCACCAGGTCAAAACACTAATTAGATTCTTTGACATAAGCAATTCTCTGAGAAAAGAAGAGGAAGAGGGGGTCACAAAAAAGTTCATCAAATTCAGTAAAGCAGTAAAAGGAAGTGGTATCTCAATTAGAAAGTAGATAATCCAAAAGAAGAAATAAATACACTTTCCTTTGTGGCATTAAAATTGGTTGAATAAGGGGATTTATACACTTGTATATATAGGAAGAATAAATATTATTTGATAAAATTCCAGCAAATCAGTGAGCCTGTCTTGCCTGGCCAGTTGTTATTGTAGCTCACAGGATTCACAGCTAGGCATTGTTGATGATCACTTCTCTCTTCCAATAGCATGTGTAACACCCTCTACCACTATGAAAGCTAGCCAGTAGAGATGAAGCTTTGAAGACAGTACCAGCATGATTTCTCCTTGTTTGGTTTATTACTCACACATGAATGTCTTCAACAAAAGGGTTTTACCATCAAGTTATGATGGGTAACCAAGAGCAGAGGTAATGACCAGTATTATTTGAGGGCTTATGGGACCCTGTTGACAATTTTGAAACAGGGTATTCCTGGCAATGGGCTTTTCTTTGCTGTCCTACGGTGTCCACTAGGAGCAGTGTTCCCCTGTTATAGGGTAATGCCTTAGAATCTCCTATAAGAGGTGTGTTTCCATATGAATTTTTCTAAAGGCCTTTATTGTTAGTTATCCCTCCCCATACTTCCTCCTCCACCCTGCTCTCCCATCCCCAGGTCCTTTAACCATTCTTACTCTCTTATTTCCGTTTCCCCCATATATCACTGCATTCTATGAAGGCTTCCCCCACTTCACCCCACCCCATGGCCATTTACTAGATTCTTGACCTCTATGAATTTTCCAATTGAAATATTCATATCTAAGGACTCCGAGCTCCTGGCACAAATGTTATGGGAATAATCAACCACCTTCTGATTGGATTTAATGTCTTCTTCTCAAGATCGAACCATACCTGACATTGATATCAGGTCTAGGAATCTGAAGCTAGACAGGCCACAGGTCATAAGGGAGAGGATGCTATAATTATTCTGCTAAGTAGACATATTATTACATTGACTTCTAATGACTTGTTATACCCACAGATAACTTCATCTCTCAACTTTAACCAGAGACACTTCCTTATGCAGCAGACAATGATTAACATAGAGACTCACGATTGGTAAACATGCAGGGAACACAAGACTGCAGAGTATTTATCTCTGAATAGGACACCTATATCAATCCTCTGCTTCCCAAGTCTCAAGAATCATTGTAGAAGAGGGGAACAAAAGATTTTAAGATTCAGAGGTGGTGGATGAACACAAGGAAACAGTTTCCCAGACAGTTGGGCAGTTGCTCATATTAACTCACATAAATGGTAGCAGCATGCACAAGAACCACATAAGCTCAAAACAGACAGAATCCCAGCATGAAAGTAAAGAGATGGGTCAGAGGCCCCAGCCCTAGCTGAGGAACTATTGACAACCAGTGGTTGTTATCAAAAGGAGAGTCAGTTTTCTTTAAGGGTGTGATGCTGGACCAGGCTCCTGTGGATGGAGCCACACTGAAGGGCAATTAGGAGCACACTGAAGGTTTGACTTAATATATGAATACATAAAATCTGGCTGGGGGGGTATTAAGAGGGAGGGCAGAGACACACAGAGACTTGGGGGGGAGGGAACCAATAAAACCTGCTGACTAAAGATGAGATGGAAGGCAGTGTTTCTTAGGATGCTAATCTTTCTTGGGTCATCAACCCTGAATAAAGTAGAGCTTGACAATTCAATCCCTATTCCTGTTCATTGGAGTTTGTGGTGTCAGGTAGTGTAAGCTCCAGTGTTCCAATTATAGACACTGTTTTACATTGCCCTATTTCCCACCTCCCCTAATATCTCTTCCTCCTCAATAATTATCCCTTCCTAGTTTCATGACCTACAAGTACACACATACACACATACACACTTACACTTAAAATTTAAAATCTAGGATTACATATGCAAGAAAACAAGTAGTATTTGTCTTTCTGAGTCTGACATATTTCATTTACCTTTAATGATTTCCAGTTGCATCGATTTTCTTGCAAATGTCATTTCTTTTTTCCTTTATGGCTGCATAAATTCCAGTGTGGATACGTACCATATTTTCTTTATCAGTTCATATGTTGATGGGCGTTCAGGCTGGTTCGATGTCCTGGCTATTGTGGATAGTGCAGTAATAAATACGTGTGTGAATACATCTCTGTGGTATGTTGATTTAAAGTCTTCAAGTATACACCCAAGAGCAGAATAGCTGGATCACATCACAGTTCTAGTTTCAGACTTTTCAGGAAACTCTATGATGATTTCCATAGTGATTACACAAGTTTACACTCCTTGCAGGAGTGAATAAGGGTCCCTCTTTCTCTGCATCCTCACCAGTATTTATTGTGTTTGTTTTCTTGATAATAGTCATTCTGATTGAGTTGAGATGGGCTCTTGAAGTTTCCATTTGGGGCTGGAGAAATAACTTAGCCGTTAAGAGCTCTTATAGAAGACCTGGTTTCAGTTTCCAGCACCTGCTTTACAGACCAGGGGTTCCAATGCCCTCTTCTGGTCTCCGTGATCATTGAACACCTGTGGTACCTACATACTACCAGGCAAAACACTCAGACACATTAAAAAATTTCAAAAAAGAAGTTCTTATTTGCATTATCCTAATGTGTCAGGATATTGAACACCTTTTCAACTGTTTATTGGCCATTTGTATTTCTTCTTTTGAGAACTGTGCAATCTATCCATTAGCCCATTTATTGATTGGATGATTGGTTGTTTTGGTGAGTAAATGCTCTCAGATTTTCCCTACTTAGTATAATGTTGGCTTCAGGTTTGCCATATATAGCCTTTACTATGTTGATGTATATTTCTTCTATTACAATTTTTGAGCATGTTATCATGAAGGAATATTCAACCTTGTCAAATGTCTTCTGTGCATCAATTCAGATGATCATGTTCTTTTTCCCTTGTCTATTTATGTGATGAATTACACTTACTGATTATCATATATTGATCTACTGCATTCTTGGAATGAGTATCACTTGTAATGTTGCATGATGTTCTTAATGTGTCTTTGACTTCAACTTGCAAGAATTATATTGAAAATGTTGACGTCTGTGTTCATTAAGGAAATTGGTCTATAGTTTTCTTTCTTTGTTGTGTTCTTATCCAGTGTTGGTAAAGTCTGCTTCGTAAATGAGATTGGTAGTCTGCTTTATAGAATGGCTTGAGCAGCATTGGTGTTAGCGCCCCTTGTGGGATTCTTGGTCTCATTAATAAAAGAATTTAAGAACAGACTTAAACAGAAGCTTTAGGACCATTTTATTAGAGTTTAGAGAAAAACCTCCGGGCAGGCAAGTTGAAAATCTCAGCAGATTCCTGGAGGGGAGAAGGTGGAAGCAGAGAAGGAGAAAAAGCCAGGCTGTTTGAGTTATACTGGCATGCAGGTCAGCCACATGGTGGATAGGCAGACACATGGCAGGGTGGGGGAGCTTGAGAGAAGAGTGAAGTCCAATGTGTAAGGAAAAACATGTTTAGAAGAGGAATAGAAAGAAGAAAATGAAAAGTTATGCTTTCTTGAATGATTCAGAAAAGCAAGCAGGATTACAAAGTTGCACGACTATGGCTTTGTAAGCTACTTTGCTGAGGGTGGGGAATTCTGGGAAGGAAACATATATTATCTCATTAAAGGACTCCTCCTCTCTCTTCAGCATGGTTTACTTCTTCTGAGGGTGGCCCTTGGCCACGTGGTTGGTTAGGCGATTGGCCTACCCAAATAGTTTAACTGTTTTCAATATATATTTTAATTGAATTTTTGTGCATTTCATACATCTTAATTATATTTAGACCCTTCTCCCCTATCTACACTTCCATAACCCCCCACTATATTTCATGCATTCTGTCATATATGTTAAGGCCTTTAGAGTCAGGTTTGAATTCCCAGCTGTCCCTCAGTGTGAGTTCCTCCACTGGAGCCTAGTCAGTCTACCTAGCACCACTTCCTTAAAGAAGACCAACTCTCCCTCACCCAGCAGTGATCAGTTTTCAATAGTTCCTCAGCTAATTTGGGGTTTCTTATTCATTTCCCCACTTCTGTGCTGGGTTTTTGTCTGGTTTGAGTTTGCATGTAACTTGTGCATGCTGTCACCATTGCTGTAAGCTCATATGGACAAGTTCTCAGAAGCCTGGAAAACTACCCCTGGCTCTTATGTCTTTCAGCCACCTCTTCTGCAATGGTCCCTCAGCCCTGGGCGGCAGAGGTGTAATATATGAGTCCTATCCAGGGACACACACTCAACAGTCTCTTATTCTCTACATTTTGGCCAGTGTGACATTCTGTGTTAATCACCCTCTGTTGCATGAGTTAGCTTCACTGGTGAGAGTTGAGAAATGCATTAGTATTCCCTCTACCCTCTGTTGTGATATGTTCTGTGAGCCTTAGATATAGAGAGGTTCCATTGTAGATATGTCTTTTAGGGATGAGCATGTCACAGACACTTATTCTCTGTGTTTGATCAGTTGTGGAACTCTGTAATAGTCTCCATCTGTTGCAAAATGAACCTTCTTTGGTGAGTGGTGACAGATATACTTGTCTGTAAATATAAAGATCCATATTTATCATACAGTAAGAAATTATGTTTATCTAAGGCTGTGACAGATGAGTCAACTTTAAGTTCAATTAGATAGCTACCATACTAGATGAACTCTTAACGGGGGAGATAATGCATGTCTCTATACAGAAGTAGATTCCATTCTTTTGGTCAGGTGGTAACAGCTTTCCCTTAATGGGCCTTCACTGCTACTACAACACTATCTCATCCCAGTTAAACTTGATATCATTAAAAAATGCTATTGAAGACATACGGAATGTTATGTTGTTATTAGGAATGTAAATTGGTACCACCTATGTGGAGAATATGAAAGGTCAAGACACTAAAATGGAATCTACTATATGATCTAACTATCCTACTTTGCAATATATTCATATAAAATTCTATCAGCATATCAAAGAGATATCACATTTGTTACTGCCCCATTCACAATAGGCAAGATATGGAATCAACCTATTGCTGATCAATGATGAATAGATATAGAAAATATTGTATTATACATTCTAGAATTTTATTCTGACAAAGAAGAATGAAGTCCTGTCATCAACAAAATGAATGGAACCGGAGGATATTATTGCAAGTGAAATAAGTCAGATACAGAAAAACAAGCCTCACATATTTCCTCTCATGGGGTTGGGGATTTAGTTCAGTGGTATAGCTCTTTCCAAGCAAGCCCAAGGCCCTGGGTTTGGACCTCAGCTGTGGGGACAGAAAAGAGACAAAATAACAAAAAAGACAGAAAGAACAAAACTGAAGTCAACCAGTATCTCTTAAAATGTTATATTTAACCCGAATTTATTTTAGTGATTGCTAGAGATGGGGACCTGCATATGGAGGTGGATAAGGGAGACTAGATTTGAGTGGTACTTTATATATATATATAATGATCACACTGAGCTCCACTAATATATACAATCAGCAAGTAATAGGTTTGTGTGCTGATAGTAAGAAAGCAAAACCAAAAGACGAAAGAATGGATAAAGAACATTATTTTCAGCATGTAAGGAGAGCACTGGAGTTATTTCTAAAGCACTATCTTCCATGAATGAAGATTTTGTTAGAGATGCCCTATTCATATTGACAAAGGAAACACTTTAGGAATGAGCACATTCGTGAGTGAACAGAGTGCATTCCTGAGTCTCTAAGGCTCAGTGCAAGGTCATAGTTCAAGAAGGAAAGAATGCCAGACATGTTTCTGAGAATGTTCACCTCAGGGTCGTGGAGCACATGTTCAAAATGTTCAAATGGTGGACAAAGTGTTAGCTGAAACAAAAGGACATATTGAAGGTTTGTGAATATAGGAAATTTGCCCCTAAAAGTGCATGTCTCCCTTAGTAGCTAACGAAATAACATGTCAATAAAAAATTTAAAAATATGAAAAATTGACATCTTTTCAAAGTTCTTTTTTTCCCTCAGAATAATAGCTGAATTTTCAATGACCAAAGAAGGATTTTGAGAGTATTAAGAGACTGGCAAGATTGCTCAGTGAGTAAGAGTGCTTACTACCACAACTGATGACCTGAGTTTGATCCCCAGAGTCCATATAGCAAAAGGAGAGAATTAATTCCTGTTAGTTGTCCTCTTATTTCCACATGTATGCCTTGGCATATGTACACACACACACACACACACACACACACAGACACAGAGACAGACAGACAGACAGACAGATGCACACACAAAGTTTTATAAAAAAAAAAAGACAAAAGGGCTTGGAAAGATGTGTTCCTAGTTTGGAAAGACCACATCTGCCAACCCAGATTAATATACCAGGGAAAACTACCAGCCATAGTTGTAAAAGAAAACATTTGTATTTAATACTCTGGCTAAGGGATTACCCCCATGCTCTGCAGAGGATACTGAATGGAATGATTTGGACTGAAGAGAAGGATAAACACTTCCAAGTCCTTTCAGTGGGATTTGGACTGAAGAGAAGGATAAACACTTCCAAGTCCTTTCAGTGGGAAAACGTAAAGGATTCTAGTGTTGTTATGGAAACAAGGACTAAGAAAACACCAAACGCTACAAAAATCAACAAAATGACAGGAATTAATACACATCTTTCAACAATAATGCTTATAGAAAAAATAAACTCTTTTCTATTAAGAAAACATACATTATTCAGATTAATAGATTATTCTGAAAAGAATACACACACACACACACACACACACACACACATACACACATGCGATCTGGGCACAACCAATTAGTTTACTGTTTCTATTGATGTTAAAAATGTTAATATATGGGGCTGAAGAGATTGCTCAGCAGTTCAGAGCACTGGCTGCTCTTGCAGAGGACCTGGGTTTGGCTCTGAACACACATGGTGGCTAACAACAGTATATAATTCCATTTCCAAGGGATCCAACACTCTCTGCTGGCCTTCATGGACATTGTCTGCACAGGTGCACTTAACATTCATGCAGGCAAAAAACTCATATACGTAAATAAAAACAAGTTTTTAAAATTTAAAATGTTAAGATACAACAAATTGAATGCTATAAAAGGCCCTATAACATGCTCAGATGTTTAACAGAACAACTTTAACTGCATTTACTCTAGCTTTAGAGACCTAAAGCTTTGGGTTACTTTCTTATCCAAGTTATACAAGGGACACCCATCTCTAATAACAATATTCATGATATTTTATAGCTAAAGTGCTGCTGTTTCTTGATTAAATGACTCTTTAAGATGTTCTGTGTTATAATTATCCAGGATTTGATTAAACATTATTTGTATTTTGCTACTAAAAAGGAAATAGACAATACTATAGTGACTCCTTCTAATATCCAATTTTCATTTCTAACTGTTAAAATAGAAAGTAAATTTGATTAATCCTACAAGGTCTTTAAATTTTGATTCCCAACAGATATGATCTTATTATTATAACTGTTACTATCATTTGGTACATGAAAAAGACAATCTTGTTAAAATGTAAAGGAATTCCAAATTCTTATCTAATTTCTTCTGTAATATAGCTTTCTATTTACTTGTTCAAATTGAATCTGATATAATACCAACATAATAAAATAGATCAAGTCAGTATCCACAGGTAAGAGTTATGATCATTTAGATATTAAAGGCCAAGTTTTCTTAGAATTAGAGCTAGTTATAAGGTTATCACTGTATGATCAAGCTGGCCAGGAGAAAAACTAAAATTAAAAGATGATAGATTTACTTAACTACTCCAAATGGTGATAAAAAATTTCATAGCATATGAAGAACTGTAAAAACATAGGGAAACATATGATCATTTTCTTACTTAAAACGTCTGTTTCCTTCATGGTACCTTCACTCTTTTAGACCAGACAGTATTGTTGATTATTTTAATTTTAGAATTATTACTCTTAATATATGTCACATGTTATATCAAATACAGAGGATGAAATAATTTTAAAAACCAGACCCAGATCATAAGGGCTAGTAGATTGTAGTGATATGATCAGGATATTTTCCTTAATGATTTTAACCAGCTATTCCTTTCTCCTGAAGATTGTGCTCCTGCCTGCTATGCAGTTCCATCTACACCACATCTTGCAAGCCTTTCCAGTGACACAAGACATTAATAAATAATATATGACCCCTGCAGGCAAACAGTGTGATGCTTGGTCAACAGAGGGAACTATGAGCAAAAGTTCCTGCAAAGGTGTACCTGCCATGGAACCTTCTGCTGATGAATTGATAAGAACTTCAATGACTGTGGAGAATTTGGAATGTTACCAATCCAGAGCCCAGTTACCATGGGCTATCTTTAGCCCTCTTAATAGTCATTTACTGCCCTCCTCTGTGAGTGAACTGACATCTTTGTGACCATTAGGTAAATCCTTTGGAATGCTCTCACATCTACCTCACACCAACCCAAAGGCTAAGAGTGTCATCAGATAGGATCTAAAGCCTATAGCAGAGATTCTCACACTTTTCTTTAAAATGTCTATGAAATATTTCCACCAACGTAGAAGTGTCTTGAGTTATAACTTTATTCTGTTACTATAAAAGCATCATGAAATTATTTCCATGTTGGAACATGGATTTTAGGGTAACCTAAATCTGTGCCCTGGGCCATGGTCACTCATATTTGGTTCCAGAATAAACTATTTCCTATCCTCTTTGAGGTGAGAATTCTGTTTTTGTGTGGACAATGCTTCAACCCTGAACTTTGGGCTCTTTGGTCACAGCACAACGACCTGTCTGTTAAATTGGTCTATTGAGCACCAATGGGAAGTCTGGCTTGTTGAGGTTGCCAGGGTCCAGGCTCTGAATCTAAAGGCTTTGGCAACACATATGCATATGTGCCTATATTTTAAGTGCACCTACATGCTTTAATTTTAATTTTCTTATGAAAGATTAATATTTCTGTATTTCTAAAGTTAGCACAAAGCAAGTCAAAGTTAACTGGGGAGTACATAATTTGTCTCAAATGTTCAGTACAACTTTCTCAGCGAAATGGTAGTCATGGTAACCTATATTAGGAAGACTTTTTTTTTTTAATTCTGAGAATGCACACTTACTGTTAAACATACCCTCTGCCTCTTTGGGAACTGGCATGTCTGGCATTTTACCTGGTGTCTGCTCTTGTGGCTTATATCACACATATTTTTCCAGTTTATTACATGTTTCGAGTATCATCTGCATAATTTTGAAAGCTCGCAACCGTAGACAAAAGCTGTTACATTCTCTGGCTTCAGTGCACTAGGCACGACCTGGGGTAGTTTCCTATCTTCCAGCCCAGGGTGCTCCGGGATGCTCGCTGTCCGTTCTAATCAACCATCCCTGAAGTAGACGGGGCTGCGGGGAAGGCCAGCAGCAATCGTCTGTGAGGCATTAAGTAGGCGCCAAACTTCATAACACGACCCAAAATATAACCGATTATTGCGGAGGCTTCTGGAAAGCGTAGTTCCGTGGTGGGGAGCGCTCAGACCATGGGCAGAGCCACCCGTCTGCTGTCAGTCCTGGAGTTTTTGTTCTTTGCCTCTGGTATTTGAGGACTTGGGGTCTCAGGTGTCCCGCGTCTCAGACTCTCTGGCCGGGAGCAGAGTCCGGTGGGTGTGCACTGCTCGAGGTCCCTGAGGCCAAACGGAGCCCGTGGCCCTGCTGGGCGGCCTGGCCTTGGCCCTGGGCCTCAGCAGGAGGCCTGGGGACGTCAGCTGTGAGCACTTGCTCCCTGCCCAGAAGCTTCCAGCCAGTAAGGGGCCTGGAAGGCGCGGTGACTCACCACATCCGCGCGTCCAGAGCACAGACCGGCATTTGCAGCCAGCGGAAGGGTCCCTCAATCCCAGCGCAACCTGTCAAAATGCGGGTGAGAATTACCCCGTGGGTGGTTTGTTGTAAAGAATATGGTAGTGGATGTATAGTATGATAAGCAATCAGCAGCGCTTCTTTTATTATTATAAGCTTGCTTTCATGAGCTTTTAATCATCATAACCATCCTTTAGTTGTAACTGGCTTCCGAGAGTTAATTTGGTTTTCTCAGTATTTGCCGGTGGTTTTGAAATTCTCCATTGTTTTCCTCTGTAGTTCCTGTCGCTTCCATTACCGCTGTGTCTTGGTTTGTTGTTAGTATAGGGGTTGTTCCCGAGAGCCCCAGAACAGACTTAATGTGAAGCATTAAAATCAAATTAAGATTGTCTTGTAGCAGACTTGATCTTATCATGTAGTTTTTCTATTTCTAAAATTTCTTTGGCCTCCCTGTGAGCCCTTCGTGTGAAAGGTTCAGGCTCTTGCTGAATCTTTTAACCTGTCTTTCTTAAATCGTTGAACTGTTTGAAAAGTACATTTTGTCCTTTTGGTGTTAGATTTTACTGAGAAACTGAGAATTTTATATACTGCCAAAGGTTAGTTTCTAGACAGGAGAAATGAGACAGATTTTATTTTGTTTTGTTTTATTTTATGGACAGGATTTGGCTATGTAACCACAGACTAGTTTGGAACTCTTGAACCTCCTGCTTCAGCCTCCTGAATGCTGGGAATATGTGTGTGCCACCATATACCACCACACCGTACCACCACCTGTCTCCAACAGAGACAGGTCTTTCTTTTAATGATCAAAACTGCAATTCATTTATGTTCCTTGTTATGAGGATGATATCATTGGTTCATTGGTATCTGGGCTTATTAAACATTTTGCAAACACCAGACTGGCATGAGGTGGTTTCTGTTGATTGTGAAAAGGATCTTAGAATTTTGGCATTTGGTTTTCTTTAGCTGTATATATGCAGGACCTGTTTGGGGATTATGGTCCTAAACTGCTATTTAATTAATTAACAAATATATTTTTGCTTGATTGAATTTTTGCAATTTTCATACATTATAGTTTGATGGTATTTAGGTCCCATCCACACTCCTCCCACTGCCCACCACCCACTTTAATGTGCTCTCTTATATATATAAAATATGATCTATGGAGTCTGATTGTGTTCCCAAATGTCCTTCAGTATGGATCCATCCACTGGGTCCACCAAGAATCCTAACCCTATAAGACACTGTCTTTCCCCCTTCCAGCAGCCATCAATGGCCAGAAGTTCC
>NW_008328084.1:21487-26542 GCF_000622305.1 Nannospalax galili
TTATAAAACCAATCTGTTACTCAGTGTTCAATTCTTCTGTGTTAGTCGGTAAAAAAACATGATTTAAAAAAAATATAAATTTTTATATTCAGTAAAAGATGTCCCAGGCTCATCAAGATGTTAGAATCATCAATAGATAGATTGGTGGTGCCACATCATAGTCCTTCTGATTGGGTCAAAGGGACAATATCTCAGTACATGGTACTAAAATGTTGTATGGAAATTTCTCACAGGTGAGACTGGGCTTTTGTGTTGGTCAGTAACAAACATATGATTTAAAAAAAATAGAAATTTTTATATTCAATAAAAGGTATCCCAAGCTCATCAAGATGTTAGAATAATCAATAGATAGATTGGTGGTGCCACATCATAGTCCTTCTGATTGGGTCAAAGGGACAATATCTCAGTACATGGTACTAAAATGTTGTATGGAAATTTCTCACAGGTGAGACTGGGAGCTGTGGTATATGATGTCTTATGACTCCACTTTTTCAACTTTTCCTGCTTCTTTAAAGGGTACAGAACATTTCTAAAGAACAGCAGAAAATGAACAAGTTCAAAGTAAGTCATTTATTTATTTATACCTCACTGGTTTCACTCTGTATGTGCATACACATTTCTAATGAGTTTATTTTGGAAAGAGAATCTGTGTATTAAAGTAGAACTAGTTTACAATCACCTTCAGGGAAAATTCTGCTTGAGTGGAACAGTAGCTCTCAAAGTGTAATCTTTAGAGTCTTGAGTGCCCTCAGACCCTTTCAAGAGATTCAAAACCAAGGGGCATGGTGGTGCATGCCTTTAATCCCAGCACTCGAGGCAGCAGATCTCTGTGAGTTCAAGGCCAGCCTGGTCTACATAGTGAGTTCCAGACCAGCCCAGGCTGGGAAACCCTGTCTCAAAAAGACCAAAAAAAACTCCAAAACAACCAAAAACAAAAACAAAAACAAATAACCCCCCAAAACAACAAGAACAACAAAAACATATTACTGGTGCTGGAGAGATGGCTCGACAGTTAAGAGCACTGGCTCTTCCTTCAGAGGAGTTGGGCTTGGTTCCCAGAACCCACATGGTGACTAAAAATCTTTGGTAATTCCAGGTTCCAGAGTTCCAGGTGCACATGGGGCACTTACACACGTGCAGGCAAAACACTTGTACATGTTAAAAACACATATTACTAGCATGCAAATTGCATTCTTAACTAATGGTGTGAAAGCAATGGTAGATAGGTTGCTGACTGGATGAATTATAACAATGAGATTAATGAGAGGGAGGGGCTGAATAAAGCCTGGACAAGTTTAGTAGCAGACATTGTAAATCTTGTTCACCTATGAACTTTATTGTCATAGGAAAAATAAAGTTATTTTATATTTCCTTGGTGATGTTTCATACAGACACACTGGTTCAGAAAAAATTTTTGTTACAGTAAGTAGGTCAAAATTCTGCTCTAAACTAGGAATGATTCTTTAGAGACATGTCTTTGATTCATTTCAGACTTTCAATACAGAGTGAAAAATGCAGAACTTGCCCAAAAAAGGGGACAATGACACCAAATTTATATTCACTGCATCTTTTCCAAGAATGAAATAAAAAAACTTCAGTGTTCTTAGTCATATCCTTAATGGAACAGTAAAAAAGTATTTATTTTTGACAGTCATGGTGGTACTAACCTTTGATCCCAGCACTTGGGAGACAGGATCAGGTAAGATCTCTGTGAGATCAAGGCCAATCTGGTCTACATCATGAGTTCCAGGCAACCTAGGGCTACAGGGAGACTCTATCTCAAAAAATTATTAATTTTTGATGATTAAAAGATAATGAAAACAACAGACTTACAGTAATAATAGCAGCTCACCTTTGCTGATTCGTTATCATACTTTACACCCACATTCTTCCTCAGCAAGCATCCCATGGTCCTGGCATCTTACTCCATGTTTCATAGAGCCACTGAAACAAGGTGATGTGTGGCATGGTCAGAGTCTCTATAAGAAGGCCCCAAAAGGCCACTGCATAAAGGTGTGAAGATGAAGCCTAAGGGTTCAATGGAGACCCCAGGATGTTGGTGCCAGGATCATGGGATGTTTGTGGAGGAAAGCTGCAGGAACATATTGGAGCTAAACCAAGGGAGAGGTTATAAGTGCTGCATGGAGCAGAGCTGGGGACAGGGCTTACCCAAATTCTTTGGCGCCCAGACAATTCCAGTTTCATCATGAGGCCAAGATCCTGGACATATTGCTGAGGAATTTGTTTTCCTTGCTAGATTTCAGTCTTGCTTTGGTCTGGTTTTTTTTCATGCTATACCCCCCAATCCTTCCTTTTAGAATGGAAATGTCTACTCTGTGCCATTATATGTTGGAAATATGTAGCTTGTTTTTGATAAGAGCTCTCAGTTAAGAGATTATCTTGAGTCTCAGAAGAGACTTTGAACTTTTGAACAGTATTGGGACAGTTAAAGACTGTGGGCACTTCTGAAGTTGGATTGAATGCATTTTGCATTCCAAAATCACCATGAGGACAAGGTATGAATGTTTGTGACTAAAGCGTGATGCATTTGAATGTCAAGTCGATAAAGGGTGGAGTTGTGATGTTTAATCTTGTCAACTTGATGTGATTTAGCATTACCATGGAAGCATGTACTGGGAAGGTCTGTGAAGGTGTTTATAGGTTAGGTTAATGATGGTGGAAAGACCAACTCCAGTTGCAGATAGAACTATTCCATGGGCTGGTTTCTTAGACTGAATCAAAAGGAGAGAGGGAGCTGAGCATGAGCATTCGTCACTCTCTCCTTCTGGACTGTAGACACACTGACCATTTGCCTCAAGGTCCTGCTGCTATGACTTTCCACCATGAAGGACCACACCCTCAAACTCTGAGCTAAAATACACCCTTTCTTCCTTGAGTTTCTTCTTAGATATTTTAACACAGATACCAGGAAAGTAACTAATATGATATCTGACTATAATTTTTTAGAATTGTTATGAAAGTCCACAAAAGGAGCTGTGGACATATTTCAGTGCTTCATGGGGCATGTGCCAGGCTCTTTGTTCCATCCTTGGTACTGCAAAAATAAATAAAAATTCAAAACATGAAAACCAAGGAAATATTCTCATAGACTAGAGACTGAAGAAACACGAAAAACTTAAAACTAGTCTTGAAACTAGGTAGTGTGAATTTGTTCTTTTTCAAAATTATTTTAGCTATTTTAATTCCATTGCATTTTTATATATTAGGAAGGGAGGTAAGGGAAAATGAAAATTTGAATAACAATCTAGAATATAGTTCATTTGGCAAATTTACCATGTTTTTAAAAAACATAATGGTAGGGGAAACTATGAGTAATAGGTATGTAAAAATCATCTTAGGTCTGTTGGTGGTATTATAACAAGATTCCCAAGACAGATTAACATATAAAGAACAGAAACTAACATCCTTATAATTTTGGTAGCTAAGAAGTTCAAAAACAAGTTGCTAGCAGATCTGGTGAAGAATTTTCTCTGCTTCTAAGAGGGTACCTAATCTGTGTCCTTCCATGGAACTAGAACAGAGGATAGTAAACCTGGAGTTTTTATAAGGTTCTTAGTCCCACCCATGAGGTCTGTGCCCTCATAACTCCATGTGCTCCTGAAGGCCTTACGTTATTGTGCTATCACGCTGGGCATTTCATTTCACTATACTGATTTTGGAGGATAAATTCAAACCATAGCAAATATTCTATAAACTATCCCTGCAAAGTATTTCTTGTACATCTGTAATAAGTACAAAAATTACAACATATATTTTAAAACTTCATCAACCTCTTTGATGCAATCCAAATTATCTCAATGAATATCTTTCTACTAACTGAAATAAATTTCTGTTTGTTCAAGTTATTAAACTATGTTCAAGAAGTGAAAAAAGCATAGTTTTACATTTTGTATTTTTCTCCATCTTCAGTTAATTTTGTATGAGATATGAAATTATGGGTTGGAATGTACTTCTTACCTACAATGATTGCCTATCTCCACAGCCATCTCCTTCCTGTTATCTAATAGTTCTGCTTTATTTTCATGTCTTAGTTTTTCCGTTTAAGTAAGACTTGAAACTTTGAAACTACTAGAAGAAAACTTAGGGGAAACACTTCCAAATACAAGCCTAGGCAATGACTTCCTGCACAGAACTCCAGTAGTTCAGGAAAGAATTGAAAGAATCAACATGGGATTTCATTGAACAAAAAGGCTTCTGCAGGGGCTGAAGAGATGGCTCAGTGGTTAAGAGCACAGGCTGCTCTTGCAGAGGGCCCAGGTTCAGTTCCCGGCACCCACATCGCAGCTAAGAACCATCTGTAACTCCAGTTCCAGGGGATCTGAATCCCTCTTCTGACCTCCATGAGCATTGCATGACATGGGTACACTTACATAGCAAATGAAACAATTATCAGAGTGAAGAGACAGCCTGCAGAAAGGAAGAAAATCTGTCAACTCTTTATTTGGCAGAGATTAATATCCAGAATATATAAAGAACACAAAAAAATTGAACACCAGTAGAACAAATAATTCAATAAGAAATGGGAAAAAATTACTTTGAAAATGAAATATAAATGCTCAATAAATACATGAAAAATATTCAACATGTTTAGCCATCAGGGAAATATAAGTTCACTGTTTGTTCGTTTGTTTGTTTTTGAGATAGAGTCTCCAAGTAGTCCCAGCTGGCCTGAAACTTGGTCTGTAGACCAGGCTGGCCTTGATATCACAGAGATCACTTGTCTCTGCCTCCCAAGTGCTAGGATTAAAAGCATGACCCACCATACCTAACTAAATCCACATATTTAAAAAACTTTATTGATGTTTTAAAAATATTTTATTTATCATTTTTATTTTATGTATATGAGTATTTTGCTTCCATATATGTAAGTACACCATGGGTGGCAGTTCCCACAGAAGCCAGAAGAGGGCATTAGATCCCCTGGACCTGGATTTACAGGTAGCTGTGAGATGCCATGTTGGTGCTGGGAACTGAACGCAGGTCCTCTGCAAGAGCAGTCAGTGCTCTTAACTGCTGAGCCAGCTCTCTAGCCCT
>NW_008328084.1:26830-39534 GCF_000622305.1 Nannospalax galili
TATTTACCTTTGCTATATAAAATTTATATATAAAAACTTCTGCTCTTTGTAACACTGGATATAATTTCTATCTAGTATGATGTTGAAATAGGAACGTTGTGAATAAACACTGTCCCCCTCCCTTACCCACTTTAAAAGAAATAATTTATTCAGTAAATATTATAGTATGTGTCAGTTTTATATGAGCATCTTTTTTTCAGAAGTCCCTTTTTGCGTTAATGTGCTCTGTTACAAAGAGAAAGGGTTATTTTGCCTTATGGTTTCAGAAGTTCTAGTCTATGATCAGTTGGCTCAGTTGCATTTACATCTGTGACATAGCACCATCATCAAGAGTCATGGTGGAGCGCAACTGTTTATACTATGACTAAGGAGAAGGTCCAGGACTCTAAAGTCCTCTTCAATGGAATGTATCCAGTGACCTAGAGATATCTAGGTAGGCCCTCTAAAACATTCTTCCAGCCTCTCAACAATCCTTTAATCACATGGATTATTTTTTTTTTGAGACAAGGTCTCCCTGTAGCCCCAGCTGACATGAAACTCACTATATAGAACAGGATGGCCCCCATCTCACAGAGATCTGCCTTCCTCCATCATCTGAGTGCTGGGATTGAAAGAAATGTCACCACACCTGGCATAGCTACATGGACTTTTGAAAGACACTTGTGATCCAAAGTGTAGTACCTTCTTTTCCTAGTTTGGAAAGTTTTTAAAAATCATGAACAGGTCTTGAATTTTATCAGCAACCTTTTCTGCATCTTTTGACTTTGTTAGTAACAGGTAATGAACTACTTTGATACTAGAATGTCGAGCCAGAGTTACAATGCCAAGATATTTTCAATTTTACAGATGCTACCCCCTATAATTGGATGTTGATCCTTTGTAGTGAATTTTATTTATTTTATAAAATTTTCATTAAAAAATTAAATTAGCATATAGAGTATTGGGCTTTATTTTGGTATTTTCAAACAAAATTCTCTCCCACTCCCTCTTCCCCTCATCCCCCTAACTTCACCCCCTTGTACGCTTCACCCTCCTCTCCGCTTTCAAGTCAAATGCTGACTGTCTTCCCTTTTTAAACCCCTTTTCTTCCCTCTTGTAGGCTTCATAGCCTACACACACACTCTTCCTCACTTACATGAAAACATACAAACAATATAAGCTCTGATCCACGTATGAGAGAGAACATGTGATTTTTGTCTTTCTAAGTCTGAGGCATCTTGCTTAATATGATACTTTTCCAGATCCATCCGTTTTCCCGCAAACATCATGATTCCATTTTGTATGTGTACTACACTTTCATTATCTACTCATCTGTTGATGGGCACCCAGACTGGCTCCATTCTTTGCTATTGTAAATAATATAGCAATAGACATAAAAGTGCAGGTGTCTCTGTGTTAGGGTACAGAGCTCTTTGGGTACATCCGCAGGAGTTGTATAGGTATGCCCTACAGTAATTCTATTTGTAATTTTTTGAGAACGCTCTGTACTTATTTACATAGTGGCTGAACTAGGTTACACTCCAAACAGCAGTGAATAGGGTTTCTCCTTCTCCACATACTCATCAGAATTGTTGTCCTGTTGATAGCCCTCTTGACTGGAGCGAGATGGAATTTCAAAGTGGTTTAAATTTGCATTTGCATGGTGGCTAAGGAAGTTGGACCCCTTTGAAAATGTGTATTGGCTGTTTGTGTTTCTTCTTTTGAGAACTGTGTTCATTTCCTGAGCCCATTTGGTGACTGGCAAATTAAGTGTTTTTTTTTTTAATGCTTAATTTTTGAATTCCCAATGTATTCTAAACCACCTTTTTGAAGTCTAGCTGGCAAAGGTTTTTCACATTCTATAGGCTGTATGTTCACCCAGTGAATAGATTTTTTTGCTGTTCACAAACTGTTCATTTCAGGTAGCATCATCTGTTAGTTCATGATGCTGCTTTCAATGCTACTGGGGATCCATCCAGAAAGTTCTTAATTATGCTTACATTGTGAAGTAATATTCCCTATGATTTCCTCTAGCAGTTTAAACATTTAAGGCTTTAAATCAAGATCTTTCATCCACTTTGAATTGGTTTTTGTTCAGGGTGAGAAGTACGAATCTACGTCCAATCTTCTACAGGTGAATATTCAGTTTTGTCAGCACCATTTGTTTAATAGGCTGTCTTTTCCAGTTTATGTTTTTGAAATTTGTGTAAAAAATTAGGTGGTCATAGCTGTGTGGATTTGCTTCTGGGTCTTCTATGCTGTTCCATTGGCTATATGTCTTTGTGCCTATGGCTCTGTAGTGTAATATGATGTCAGATATTGTTACAGCTCAAAATATTTTTTTCTGCTAATGTCAGATATTGTGATATCTCGAAAACTTTTTTTTTCTGCTAAGATTGCTTTGGCTCTTACTATTCATGGATTTTTGTGTTTCTGTGTGAATATTTTGGACTGTTTTTTCTAGTTCTGTGAAGAATGCTATTGGAATTTTGATGAGGATTGCATTGGAATCTATAGGATACTTTTGATAGTTTATCCATTTTCAGAATATTAATTCTTCTAGTCCAGCAGCATAGACATTCTTTCCTTCATCTAGCATCCTCTTTTTAAAAACATTTTATTTATTTTTATTTTATGTGTATGGTTGTATTGCCTGCATGTAGGTAAGTGCACCCATGTCATGCAGTGCCCCCGGAGGACAGAAGAGACTGTTGGATCCCCTGGAACTAGAGTTATGGACAGTTGTTAGCTGCCATGTGGGTACTGGGATTTGAACCTGGGTCTTCTCCAAGAACAACCAGTGTTCTTAACTGCTAAGCCATCTCTCCACCTGCTAGTGTATTCTTTATTTCATCATTGCTTTGAAGTGTTCATGGAAAACAATTTTACTTCCTTGTTAGGGTTTTTTCCTAGGTACTTTTTTGTACTTATTGTGGACAGGATATTTTCCTTAAATTGATTCTCATTATCAGTATACATGAAAAAGCTACTGATTTTTCTTATATTGATTTTGTGTCCTACAACTTTACTGAAAATGGTTTTTTAAGCAGATTTTATTTTTACTTTTATATGTATGAGCATTTTGTCTGTCTATATGTAAGTGTACCTGCTGTGTGCAGTGCCTGTGGAGGCCAGACAGGGCATCAGATCCCCTAGAACGGGAGTTACAGATGGTTGTTAGCTGCCATGTGAGTTCTGGGAACTGAAACTCAGTTCTTTGCAAGAGCTGCCAGTGTTCTTAACTGCTAAGCCATCTCTTTAGCCCCTCAAAGTGTTGTTGTTGTTTTTTAAACTCTAACAATTTTCTTGGAGAGTCTGTAGGCTCTTTTTAAAATAGAATTATGAGGTTGCCGAGATAGTGCAGCAGTTAAGACCCCTTGCTGCTCTTGTAGAGGACTTGGGTTTGGTTCCCGGCGCCCACATGGCAGATCATAGCCATCTCTAACTCCAGTTCCAGGGGTTCCAATACCCTCTCCTGGCCTCCTCAGGCACTGCACACATGTGGTGCACATACATACATACATGCAGGCAAAACCCTTGTACATATAAAATAAGTAAGCTGGGTGTGGTAGTGCATGCTAGTAGTCCCAGCACTTGGGAGGCAGAGGCAGGTGGATCTCTGTGAGTTTGAGGCCTGCCTGGTCTACAAAGTGAGTTCCAGGCCAGCTGGGGCTGATAGGGGACCCTGTCTCAAAAAGACCAAAAAAAAAGAACATAAATAAATACAAATTTTTAATATTTTATTTATTTATTTATTTATTTATTTATTGTCTTTGTTATATGTGTAAGTGTACCTGTGTCGTGAAATGCTCTCGGAGGTCAGAAGAAGATATTGGATTCTCTGGATCTGGGGTTACATCTGCCATGTGGAAGCTGAGAACTGAACCCGGGTGTATGAGTGTATTGCCTGCATGTTATGTAAGTGCACCATGTCACACAATGCCATGGAGGCCAGAAGAGGGCATCAGGTTTCCATGGAACTGGACTTATAGATGGTAGTTAGCTGCCATGTGAGTTCTCGGAATCAAACCTTGGTCCTCTGCAAAAGCAGCCTGTCCTCTTAACTGCTGAGCCTTCTCTCCAGCCCCAATAAATTTTTTAAAGAATAAATCTTGTCATCTGTGACTTGAGATAATATGACCTTTTTTGTTATTTATATCCTTTTTACTCATCTGATTTTTCTAAGACTTTGAGCACTATATTGAATAAGAGTGGAGAGGGCAAGTACCCTTGTCTCATCTAGAGTTTATAGTAAATGCTCTCAGCTTCTCCGTTAGTATAATGCTGGCTATAGGTTTGTCATATATAATCTCTATATTTTTTTAGGTCTATTCCTAATTTCTTCAGTACTTTTATCATGAAGGCATGCTGAAATTTATCGGTATCTTTTCTGAATTTTTTGAGATAATCAGGTGATTCTGTCCTTAAGTTTATCTATCTGCTGTATTACATTGATCAGTTTTCTCATGTTGACTGAATTTGTATGATCTCTTTATGTGTTCTTGGATTCATTTTCCAAATACTTTATTGAGATAGTTTGCATCTATGTTAATTGTAAGAACATTTTCTGTAATTTTTCTTCTTTCCTTCTTTCCTTCTTTCTTTCCTTCCTTCCGTCCTTCCTTCCTTCCCTCCCTCCCTCCCTCCCTCCTTCCTTCCTTCCTTCTTTCCTTTTTTTGTTGTTGTTGCTGTTCTCTATCTGATTCTCATACATGCTAACACTGGTTTCATAGAACGAATCTGGTAGTGTTCCTTCTTTTTCTATTTGTGACACACTTTGAGAACTCTTAGCATTAGATCTTCCTTAAAAGTTTTATTTAGTCAGGCATGCTAGCATATGCCTTTAATCCCAGCACTTGAGAGGCAGAGGCAGTTGGAGCTCTGTGAGTTCAAAGCCAGCCTGGTTTACATACTGATTTCCAGGCCAGCTGGGGCTATATAAAGACCCTGTCTCAAAAAAAATTGTAAATTTAATTCTTCAGTGAATCCATTCATCTGTACAAGTGCTCTTTTTGGTGGGGAGACTTTTGATTACAATTTTGATATCTACCTATAATAGGTATGTAAGTTATTTGTATCTCTTTTTTTAATTTTGATAAGTCATATGTAATTAGAAATGTATCCATTTCCCCCCGAGATTTTCCAATTTTTTTGCAATGAAGGGTTTCAAAGTATTCCCTAATGATCTGGATTTCACTGACGTCTGTTGTAACAACTCCCTTTTCACCTCTAATTTTATTTATTTTTGTCTCTTTTTGCTAGTTTGCTAAGGGTTTGTTACCTTCACTTTTTCAAATAACAAATTCTTTCTTTGGTTAATTGTATGTATTGTTCTTTTATTCTCTAGTTGACTGATTTCTTTTATTTGGGCCCCTATTCACAGGGGAGTTAGGAGACTGGAAATGAGTTAGGGCAGTTTTGTCTCATATTCTTTGTGGGGTTTTTGTTGTGATTTGTTCATCTGTTGGAATGGATCGGTCTTCAGTTTTAACTCCCCTCTTCCCAACTCTGGTTGTTTGTCTTGTTTTCTTAGAGTACTCCTAGAGGGATATCATCATAAGACATTGAATGTTCTCGCAGCTGTCTTGGGGGAAGATGCAGTGGAGTCCCCACTATTTATTGGCAGTCCTGATTTGGCTTAGTTGTAGGAAATCCTTTTGCATTACCCTTGCATTCCTGTTACAGTTCAAAGACAGTGGTCTTGGGATACTGTTGGAGGTGTAATTCATTGGCTTTAAAAATGTTTTATTTTTTATTTTTATTTTATGTGTATGAGTGTATTCCCTGCATGTTTGTAAATGCACCCATATTGTGCAATTGCTGCAGAGGTCAGAAGAGGGCATTAGAATATTCTGGAACTGGAGTTATGGATGATTTTAGCCACTATGTGGGTTCTGGGAATTGAACCGGGGTCCTCTTAACTACTGAGCCATCTTTCCAGCCCCCTCATTGACCTTTTTATTATGAAGTGTATTTAAGTCATATAACAAAGAAGGAATGATGAAAAATGAAAGTAAGAATGTGGTATGAATGTGAAGGAATGCATATAGACTGGCTATTTGAGGTAGTTGGGGAACTATTTTAGATGTAGAAATGCAAAAGAAAGAATTTTTGTAGATGTAGAAAAGTGAGGGACAATCATGAAACTCCATTCTGATGAGAAAGAGGGGCAGAGCTCATTAGGTTAACAATGCACAAAATTATAAGAAGTTGTAAAAACTAACCAATTAGAAAGTAAAACCAAACTAATAAAATGTTAAAAAAGAGAGAGAAATTATACATTCCTACCAACCAGTCAACCAATCAAGAAACAAACCAACAACAAAAAGTGTGATAACCCTGTCCTGGCCCACATAACATATGTTTTTTTCAATAGTCCAGGGTTTGTTCCAAGATTCCCACAGCTACATCAGTGTGAAATTCAGTAATAGAGATGACTGAGAGTGATTCATGAGTAGGGTCGCTGAAATGATCCTGTTTGGCTAGATAACAGCAGATTGACACAGGGAAGAAGCCTTAGCAGCGTGGCTCATGAGGTGACCAACAAGAATGCATGCTAAGCTCACAGGGCAACCAATGAAACTATGAATTTTAATTTCAGTTGTTTTACTGATGAGCCCCATGATTTTTGGTGGGTTTGAATTTTGAAATTCTAGCTTCTTATTATTTATTTATGTGTAATTCTACTTCACTTCTTTGTTCATGGTTTTCTAAAGCTATTTGCAAATACTTCTAAAACACTTGGTTTGATTTGTTTGCTTAGAGCTGGCAGGGAAGCACATGCCTGTAATGCCAACACTTGGGAGGTAGAGGCAGGGGGATGAGGCGTTCCAAGGCAGCCTTAGCTAAGTAACAAGTTCAAGACTAGCTGGACTACATGAGACCCTGTTTCAAAAAATAAGTGGTTATCCACAAAAGAGGTTTCAGGAAGATTGTAAGAGCCAGAGGTTGAGGAAGATTGTTGTGAAATAGTGTTTTTTGTGCATGACAGGGTAATTATGTTCATGAACTCACAGTAACTATGGTTGCCTATACAAGACCTGCACAGGACCATGCCAGTCAACATTTTAGCATGGGTGAAGGAGGGGCTTATGAGGCTCCATATGTAGCTCAGCGCTATTGGCAGTTGGGAAAAGGAGAGACAGTTTTCTTCAGGGGTGTGGTCTCTCATGTTCCAGTGGATGACCCCACATCCATGCTCATAAGACTAGTACTAATTGGGCTCAGTGGGGGACTCTGGGAGAAGCTGAAGGGGAGAATAGAGTATGCATGTGATCAAAATACATTGTATACATATATGAACTTCTCAAAGAATAGAAAAATAAAATATGAATAAATAAATATGTGTTTTTCTAGTGAGTTCACTACCTGGACTACCTCAAGGAATAGTCCCATAATTTATCTCTCTCCCTTTCTCTTTTCTTGTATTTTTTGTCTTGTAATTTTTTTGTTAAAACCTGAATATTTTGCATATTATAATCCTGTTATCCTGGAATAATCCTGTTACCCTGGAAATCAGATCATTTCCCTTCCTAGGATTACTGCTGTTGCTTATGGGAAGTTTTAATTGTTCACTTGTTTAGTTAATTTTCCAGCCTATTTTCCAAAGCCTGTGTTATTTTTGGTCACTGTCATCTATGTTCTATGATCTCAGTGCTAATCAGTGACGCCCAAAGGTATTCCTTCAATTTCTTAGACTCAAAATGAAAAGTTAAATGCTCACTTGGTCTTTGCAGATTGCCTCTGAGCTGGAACATTCTTCAACATTAGGTAATCTATACATAAGTCTTAGCCTTTGCCTCTTGGTCATGTAGTCCTAAAATCAGCAGTGGTGAAAGTCAAGTAAGTGTTGTATGATGTTTCTGAGCATGTGTTCAACCCCAGCACTGCTGGACAGACTCTTGTTTGCAGGCTCTAATTGCTCAAAGCCCTCATTCTTTCTAGCATCATCCCCTTCTACCTTCTCCACCCCACATGTATGAAGGGCCTAATGCTTCCTACTCCATCTACATAGGGACTTTATTGTCTGGATGATGTCTTTTTTCCTTTGTTTTGCTTTGATGTGCATTAAAAATAATTATTTTTGAGATGGCTTCCCCAGTAGCCCCAACTGGCCTAAAACTTGCTAGCCTCCATCTCACAGAAATCCTCCTTGCCTGCCTCTTATGAGATTAAATGTATGCAACCACCACTCCTAGTTAAAAGGAAGTCTTTAAATGCTTTCAGTTGACTTCCCCCAGGAATATTCCTCAGCCCAAGGTGGGTAGAAAAGAAGGCAAGTTCTCATGCTTTGATTCACCAGGGAATGATCAGACAGATGAAAGAACACACTAATTATTTAAGAACCAGGTCCTCACATGCTTGGTAGTGCACAACTTTAATGCCAGCACTAGGGACACAGAGATAGTTGGATCTCTGTGAGGTCAAGGCCAGCCTGGTCCACTTAGCAAGTTCCAGGCCAGCTGGCGCTATAAGGAGACACTGCCTCAAAAAAAAAAATCTAAAAACAAAAAACAAAAATCAAGATCCGTTTCCTTATTTCCCACAACTAGGAAGACCAGCCCACTCCAGGTGACAGCACTCCCCTGGCTGGGATTCTGGACTACATTAAGTGGAAAAAGGGGCTTAGCAGGAGCTTGGATTCATCTCTCTCTGCTTCCTGATTGTGGGTCTGATGTGACCACCTGCTTTAAGCTCCTGCTGCCTTGACTTTCCTGTCTGTCATGATGCACTGTACCCTTAAACTGTGAGCTAAAATAAACAATTTTTTCTATAAGCTAGCTTTGTCAAGTTATTTTCAAATATATTTTATTTATTATTTTTATTTTATGTGTATGCGTGTATTGCCTGCATGTATGGAAGTGCCCCCATGTTGTGCAATGCCCACAGAGGTCAGAAAAGGGCTTTGGACCTAGAACTGGAGTTACAGACAGTTGTTAGCTGCCATGTGGGTGCTGGGATTCAAACTCAGGTCTTCTACAAATGTTCTTAACTACTGAGCCATCTCTCCAGCCCTATCAAGTTTTTTTAATACACAGTAAAGGTAACTAAGACAGATAGTGAATATGAGTATATCACCCCCAAATGGTCATGTTATTTTCAAGAATATATAACTTACTTTGCTAACAAAAGAGCAAGACTTTGGACCAAGACTTGAGTGATATTGTCATGCCTCTTCATAATAAAATCAGCTTTTATTGTCACTTGATGATGAATAAAATAAATTCTTAGGTACCAGGAGATAGTTCCATCTAGGCAAGAATGAGGGCTTGAATTTGATCCCCAACACTAACATAAAAAGCTGGGTATAGTGGTGTGTGATTATAATCCCAGCACCAGGGAGGCAGAGACAGGTTAATCCCTGGGGCTCAATGGCCAGCAAGGCTAGCCTAATCAGTGAGCCTCAGGCCTGAATGCGTGACCCTCTCTCCAAAAACAAACAAATGTGAATCTCTCCTGAAGAATGAAACCCGAGGTTGGCATGCATGGTCATGGGTACATATGTGTGCATGTGCCAGTACAAACACGTACACACAGACATCAGATTGAAATGAAACTGTTGTTCTAGGGACCAGTGACATTAAAGAATGTCATTGTGGAATTCACCACAATGTGGAATTCACAGAGATATGCCTGCCTCTTCCTCCCAAGTGCTGGGATTAAAGGCGTGTGCCACCACGCCCAACACAACTATAATCTTAAAGTATATCCATCTGATTTAGATATATTTTCCCAGGATCTCTCTCTGCACTTTATTTGGAGAATGATAACACTAAGGTAATCGTACCCTACTTCCATTAATGTTTTTATGTATCTTCTGACTTGTGTGCTGATGTACAATGCTTGATATAATATATATTACTTGTTTACTAGATAGTTATTGAAGGAATGAATTTTAATAACAAGAGATACTGCCTACCTCTGCTCTAAGATCTTTACAGCAATACTGTAACGTCTTACCCCCTTTCAAAAAATAAACCATGAAGTCAGGCATGTTGGCGCCTGCCTTTAACCCCAGCACTTGGAAGGCCAAGAGACAGGTGTATCTCTATGAGTTTGAGGCCAGCTTGGTCCACATAGTGAGTTCCAGGCCAGCTGGAGCTACAGGGAGACCCTGTCTCAAAAGGAAAAAAACTGAAAAACAAAAACGAACAAAAAACTTAAACTGTGAATTTTTATGCTGAGAACTCTTCAAACTGACCTCTTTGGTATCTTTGCTCTATTTATATTCTGGCATCATATTTTACCTTTTCATTCCTTTCTTTCTTAGAGAAAAGAATGAGACAGGCTTCATGTTGACCTCAAATACACCACCATGCTAACAAAAAACACCATCATGCTAACAAAAATGTTTTCCTTTTAATTGCTAAATATTTGTATAATCCAGCATAGTTACATTGTCTCTATCCTATCATGGTAAACTAACACTGAATCACGATATACATTTAATTTTCTATCAAGAACAAACCTGACACCCTCTTTTGTACTACAGTTCATTTCTCTGTATAGTCCCCCCAATATGTATTAATCTCCATTTTGTCATTCACTTATGTGTCTTACTTAGGCAGGAACTTATTCTGTGTATATCCAAGTTAATGCTGCACAAGTCTCCATGAATACCATGGAATTCCATCCCCAAACTTCTGTTTAAATATTAAATATGCACTTAAATATGAGTAACTATAAAGATCTAAAGGTTCTTGAATGATGAGATTGGTTGGCTGGTTGGTTGGTTTGTGGTTTGAGACAGGGCCTTGCCATGCAGCTCAGGCTTGCCTGGTATTTACTACCAGACTGGTCTTGAACTCATAGCAATTCCCAGTGCTAGTACAGGTGTACCACTTAACTTGGCTTTTAGAATTTTATTAAATCTAATTTTTAAGGATCACATAGTAAATTGGAAGCGTCAGATAAGAAATAAAAGAATTCAAGACATGTTGAATTTTGAGTAATGGTGCTTTGGAAATGTAGGATTTGATGGTCAGGATAAGTTCATGAATGGAAACAGATAGCTTTCTTTCCTTCCTTTTGAGTGTATGTGTCCCTAAATCTTCTTGCTCTAATGAAAATTAAGTCAGTTATATGAGAGTGAACACCTAAGCAAAATTATTTACACATGAGGAAATTGAAGTTCTGAGAAATTCACTTTAGTGTTGATGTCTAGATTTCTCTAGATGGAATGCAAAGTCAAGTACAAGTTTATTGTCTGCTAGCTACAGTACACCTTGCCACAGATCAACTGTTGAAGGCCCGAGATGCTTATGTTCAACTATCCTTATTTTACTTATTAACAATTTCAAAGCATAAGGATAGTGATCCTGGAGATTCAGATATGACAAAGTGAAATATTAAAGAGCTTCCTTTAACTAATGAGGTGAAAATTTCTCATAGTAGTTATATCTAGGAGGGAAAAACCATGGGTCATATAGTTAAGTACTATCTGTGGTTTTAGGCATCCACTGGAGGTCTTGTACTAGAAACACAAAAACCAAGTAACTCTGTTCGAAGGTATGGTATGAAAACAAATACATTATTCCATTAGTTCCTTCATACAATTTGTCTTTTCCCCTTATAATTCCTATAGACACAGTTGCCCACCCAACTTACTCTTCACTGTCTTTACTGAGATAACAGCAGTCTCTGAATTCCACACTCTTTTTTTTCAAGTATTTTGTTATTTTTATTTTATGTGTATGAGTGTATTGCCTGCATGTGTGTAAGTGCATCCATGTTGTGCAATGCCCGTGGAGGTCAGAAGAAGGCATCAGATACCCCTGGAACTGGAGTTATGGATGGTGTTAGCCACCATGTGGGTGCTGGTAATTGAACCTGGGTCCTCTGCAAGAGCAGTCAGTGCTCTAAACTGCTGAGTCATCTCTCCAGCCCCAAATTCCACATTCTTGCTCCGCAATTTATTTTGTTCTCTGATCCATGTTCTTTGATTTTGTTTAAACTTTCGCCTCCAGGTTTCTAAAGATTATTAATAGGAGTATCAGAGCTGCTTGGGGTATAATCAAGTTCCTTTCACTACCTCCTGCATAGGTTTCAGCCTTTATAGATTTCTGTTTTTTTATGTAAGAATGATGTGATTTCTGTAGTTTCATTTCAGTTGCTCTGACAAAACACCCTGACAAAAGCAACTCTAGGGAGAAAGGGTCTACTTGGCTTACAGTTCCAGGTTCTAGTCCATCATGGTGGGGAAGTCAAGGCAGGAACTTGAAGCAGCTGGTCACATCCACAGTCAAGAACAAGGAGAGAATGAATGCATGCATGCCTACTCAGCTCACTTTCTCTGCTCTTAGACAATTTAAGACCTAAACCCAGGGAATGATGCTGTTCACTTTTAGGTTGAGTCATCACACATCAATTAACATAATCAAGGCAATAATACTCCACAGGCATGCTCACAAGTTACCTTGATCTTGACAATCTCTCACTGAGACTCTTCTGAGACCTGAGACTTTTTTTAGATTGTGTTAACAATTGAAACTAACCATCACAACAGGTATAGAGAGTGCTCTCATTTTGCAGAATGGGCTAAAGAAAGCCTAAGAATCAACCTTTAACCACAATAATGCATTAAAATCTTACTTCCCTTTTATAGAAGACCTATGGAATATTCATAACCATGAAGCCAGAGACCAGAAAAGCCAAGATGGAAATTCAAGGCAAGCCCAAGTATTAATATTAGGATGGAAGATTAGTAAGAAAGAAAAGTCCTGATT